>NC_056741.1:1167602864-1167767864 GCF_019279795.1 Protopterus annectens | reverse complement strand
GAGTGTGCATGTGTGCATGTGTCCATGTGTGCATGTGCCCATGTGCCCATGTGTGCATGGGCGCATGTGTGCATGTGTGCATGTTACCGTGTGTGCATGTGTCCATGTGTGCATGTGCGCATGTGTGTGTGTGTGTGCATGTGTCCATGTGTGCATGTGCGCATGTGTGCATGTGCCCATGTGCATCTGTGGTAACATTGTGTACACATTGTAAACTGTGTTTCCTGTCTTCCTCTCACAGGTTCTGGTGTTGCTCTGTTGGTGTGCAGCAGGGAACCTGAAGCCACTGCTGGGGATAGTGATAATGATGAAACATGTGTAATGGCACAGGGAGGTGTGACAGGGTCTGTTGTTGGTCAGCCAATCGACAGTACACAGCAGTCAACCCCATCAATACGCACAGTCATCCTGCCGATACATCCATTGTCACCAATGCCCTTAGCTGAGGGACAGCATACAGTGGGCATTGACCAGGGTAATGTGTGGTATCAGTGGCACATGCATCCCCTCACAGCAGCCATGGCTAGAGACCTGACATGGTACCACACAGGCAGATGTCCAGGGGTTCTCGTGGGAGCATCCATGGTCGTACTGCCCCTGTCAGACGTGCCCACAGAGGTCTTTCAACCTCAGCTATGTTCTGGGCTGTAATGCAGGCACAGGCACGTATGGAATGGTACACCAGACAGGGTCTGAGGGAGCTTCAAACACATCGCACCAGTATGAATGACACTATGCGTGATGTTGCATCTGCCATCCGTAACATCAGCGAGGTCATTGATAGACGTTGGGGGGACACATTAGATCTCTTCCACAACTACATGACCAGGAGCCAGGACAGTGCAGGATGGTTGAGGCGTCAACATGGACGTATGCCAGCAACATTATCAGCTGGCAGTCGTTGAGGATGACAATAAACCCGCAGCTGCTCCCATAGTGCCAGTACCAGCCCCAGCACTGCTGGATCTGTGCTGTCATTAGACCGTCGTAGAAGACCATGCACACGTGGCTCTGGACAGTCCCGGTAGGGACATGTGTCCAGTCAACAACACACTGCTTCTGATGACAGTATCCAGTCTGGCTTAGTACCCGATATTGTCCGTAGCACCCCTGCCAGGCACAGGTACCGCGTCCATGGCCAGAGACAGTGATCTGTATGACCTGGCAGGTACAGTCTATGGCTGTCCACAAACACCCATATATGGCAGCCACGTGGTGGAACTGTGTGCATGCATACGCACACACATAATGCTAACACCTAGGGCTAACACATACACACACACATCGCAGCAACATTGCCCCACCTTGTACTGTTGTCCCTCACTAACACACACACACACATACATGTCGATTGGATGTGTCAGTGGCAGACTCTGGCAAACCAAGTACACACCTTGTGCATATGATGAAACTGTGCCACCTCCTGCCATCTGTAACATTGATGCAGGAACAGGATAGCATGGTACTGATGCACAGGGTGACTACATAGCACTGTAGTAATAACATGTTGTTAACAGTACAGTGTAATCATATTGTTGTGGGTATATTTGAGCATACATGATGCATTAACTATGTTTGTCATTCCAGGTTTGTATACACCACTGTTAATTCCCAAAGTGTACTGTCTGCACATGTGCCACATGGCTGTTGTGTGTACCTATGCCCGCATGTGTTGGGGTGTGGACAGTACATGTGTGATGTTTGCAGCACCAATTCGCAGGTGTACATTTGTGGACATGGTTAGCATGGAACATGACATGGTTTGACAGTATGCTGTGGGTGATACAGTTTCCAAATGTCAATGGTCTCCATTCAGGTAGTATACACAGCTTACATAGCCTGACATTCAGTGGTCATTACATGGTGTCTCCTCAACTGGTACACAGATGTAGGAACCTGGTGTCAGTGATATCCCTGCAGTACTACACTATACCAGTAGCCATTCTTACTGAGCTCCACACATCCCTGGGAACAATACTCTTTGCCATATAGCTGTCTACCAACACACTATGGGTATGTCCATCCACAACTGCAAATACATACAGTGACCTACAATGCATTCTACACATGACACACCTAACCTCCACAAGGGTATCATGCAGACAGATACCTGTTGTCCAAGCCATGCTGTATTGCTGTAACACAACTGTGTATGTGTCATTGGCATGTATGTCACATAGTATTCCAACAGTACCATGTAGGTGGTAGCACCCATCATGTAGATCTGGTAATGGTGTGTACATGGCTCCCGAGAGCACCCCAGCACTACCAGGTTATACCTCATACCATGATTTTTGGCACCAAAACCTGGACCAAACAACAAAAGGAGGGGAGTATCAATATTTGTCAAAGATGCCCACACCTCCAGGATGGTGGCACAGCACGAAGCATCACACACTATCCATGTGCAACTAACAGTGGGTAAAACTGCCTTCCAGTTTATAGCCTGCTACAGACCACCCTCCCAAATCCAGTACCCTAGTCGGCCTTCCTGAGAACACTGGAAAATATGAAGGTCTCTCCAAACACCATTATATTGGGCAACTTAAACTACCCAAACATAGACTGGGAGCATTACTCTAGCTCCAACACCCTAGCCCAAAGTTTCATAGAATTTATAAACTCAAATGCTATGGAACAACTTGTTACCTCTCCCACAAGAGGGGAAAACATACTGGACCTGATCATCACCAACATGGGGACTCTATGCTCCAGACCAGAAGTGTATCACTCACTGGTAAGATCAGACCATAAACTAATCTCACTGGATATACACATCATGACCCCATCCCCTGCAAACCACAGTGAAAAACTTCTCTAAAGCAAATTACACACTCCTCAAAACTGAGGTGTAATCCTTCAAAGCCCCTGGGCCTGTGAAACTATGGTCCAGACAGCAGAATCCTTTCTAAAAGCATTCCATGAACACCTTCAGGAATGCATGGATCATGCAATCCCAACTAAAACCAAGACCTAATCCTCCAAAGGCAGATGTCCTGTCTGGTGGACCCCAGCCATAAACAAACTATACAATAGAAGGAGGAAGCTACTACATGATAGAGCAAAATCCCAAAAAGGAAAGGCATCTCTGATCAGTATTAGCAGAAAACTATGGGCACTCATAAATTCATCTAAGGCCAGCTTCGATAGACAGATTGCACAGGACACTAAGGATATTCACAAGACTTTCTTTACTTATGTTAGGAACCTGTGTGAGAATTCCCAGATATGCACAGAATTAGTTGAAAATGACAAACAATACACCGAACCCACACACATTGCCAACATCCTAGCTGACAGGTTCAGTGCAAACTTCTCCCCCCCTCCCCACCAAAAGGGCAAATATCTATCCCAGCAGAGTGCTTCCTCCCTGACATGTCAGATGCTCAGGTAACAGCCACTCTCTCCAAAGCAAAAAAACACAGTATCAATGGGACCAGATGGTGTCCCAGGCTGCGTCCTACATGAACTCCAAGAAGAGCTACACCCAAACATAAAACTACCGTTCAATCTCAGTCTTCCTACAGGATATGTACCTAAAGAGTGGCATACAGCAACAATAGCCCCTCTCCACAAAGGTGATGCCTCAACGGATCCTGGAAACTATTGCCCCATAAGCCTGACTAGCTTGCTCTGCAAAGCTATGGAAAGGATCATCATAGATCTCATAATGAAAGATATTGGAGACCTACAGACACTGGATCCTACCCAGTTCGGCTTTGTTAAGGGCAGATCCTGCCTCTTAAATCTGGTTGACATCTTTGAAACAGTCACCAAGGCCATTGACGAGGGGAAGGTGGTCCACACAGCCTACCTGGACCTCGCAAACGCCTTCAATACAATACCCCACTCGGGTATTGTAGATAAACTCACCAGCTTAAATATAAACCCCTATGTAACTAGATGGTTTGCAAACTGGCTGAAGGACAGAACCCACATGGTTAGAATTGCTGGAGCCATGTCAGACTCCAAACCAATTACAAGTGGCATCCCACAAGGCTCAGTCCTGGGACCTCTCTTGTTCGGTATATATTTCTCGGAGGTACAGGCCAACACAGAAGGACTGTGACTGACCAAGTTTGCAGATGACTGCAAAATGGGCACCATAATCGACTATACAGCTGACACAAGCATCCTCCAAAAGGGGCCTCATAGAAACAGACAACTGGTGCCAGAGCCATGGCCTCAAGTTAATCGCAAAAACAGTGTATAGTCATCCCCTTTGGCAAAGACAAAGTGCCCACAATTTACCACATAGGTGATAATCCATTAAGTATGGAAGACGTAATTAGGGACCTGGGGACCTAAGCTGATAGCAATCTGTCATTCCACAACCATGTTGGCAAAGTGGTTAGAAAAACATTTTATATTCCCCACCTAATCATGAAGGGTTTCACATGTAGATCACGGGAGGTCATCGTGCCACTTTACTCATCCCTCATCAGCCCCATAATTGAGTACAATGCCCCTTTTGGGATGTACCTTACCAGACACCTGCAGCAACTGGAAAGACCCCAAAAGTACCTCACCAAGAGGATCAAAGAGCTCAAACAGATGCCATATGCTGCACGGTTAAAGAAACTCCAGCTCAGAAGCGATCTGTGCCTGACATATAACGCCATGTCCAACCCGGAATTAATGGACATGCTGCACCTCAGAAAGTCCAAATCCCATTGTGCTATGTGCTCGAGAGACTTGAACCTCAGCACTGAAATAAATAGGACATGCTGGAGGGACAGATTCATTACCGAGAGGCTCCCTTCACTCTGGAATAAAATCCCAGTCCAGGTTAGGCAGAGTCCCTCATTGACTCTCTTCAAGAGGACTCTTAATGAGTGGATGGGAGATGGTTGGTTTACCCTGGGTATCACTTCTGTGTCACTGTTAGACAGAGGCACAGTATACTAACCTCAAAAAAGGGCATAGCAAAATTCATTTAAAATGGGTGGCGAAAGACAAACGCACTCTGGCTAGGCTTATAAATGCCCTAGGGCAGATAGCCTAGTATGAACCTATGAACCTATGTGGACAAGTGTCATCTTGTCTATCCTGTGATATTCACATTTCCAAAGGTATTCTGCAGTCCCTCAGTGTATCACCTAAGCAAGAAGGTGTCTGTATGCATATCGGCAACAGTTGCCATACACCTACACTGGATGGCCATCACTCACAGACTTTGCTGTGTTTTAACATGTCTGACATATACTCCAGACATGTACCCTCACCCACATTAATGTCTGAAAGCTTTCATGGGTGTGTGTCACATAGTTGGCCTAGGACACAGATCACTGCAGTAGCCTGCAGTGTCAGCAACTAACATGTATGGCCTAAGGTCTGGTAAGCTACAGCACATGGTGGCAAAGGTAACAACTGTATTCATATGGGGCAGGCTTCACACATAGGAACTATTACAGGTCACAGGTACATATCTGTATCTGGCAAACACATACCTGACGTATGCATTGAAATGACTGTTATAAAGATATGTCATACAATAATGAAAGCAAAACACACAACACATTGACATCATCAGTCTTTCCAAAGAGGAAAGTGCATGTTTAGGGTGCTTTCCCAGTCTCCAAAAAGGACACTCCTTTCAAAGGGAATTGCACACACACATTCAGCATTTGCAGGATTCAAACCCCTACCTAACTATGTTATGATACTTGAGACAGACGCATTAGCACAGCGCGCTATTCGCATTACTGGGTGTTTTCCTTTCTCTGTGTGTATTTCTAGTGTGGTGACATCATCAGTCTTTCCAAAGAGGAAGGTGCATGTTTAGGGTGCTTTCCCAGTCTCCAAAAAGGACACTCCTTTCAAAGGGAATTGCACACACACACGGTCAGCAGGATTCAAACCCCTACATAACTATGTTATGATACCTGAGTGAGATACATTAGCACAGCACGCTATTTGCTTTACTGGGTGTTTTCTTTTATCCTGCTGTATTTCTAGGATGGTTACATCATCAGACTGGACATGGTAATGTGTGTACACTTTGTTTAATGCCATTCCAGGAATGGTCCATGTGGGTCATCAGGTGTCAACAGAACTCAGAACCCTTACCTTGTGTCATCTATGTGTGGACACATTGACAGTCCATCATATATCAACACATTTATGCACAACTTGTTGGTGTTGTGGGTACTACATGTGTCTGGGATGTTGATCAAGGACTATTCAAAGTATATGTGAGACATGTGTAGCTGTGTTCAGTGATGTATGTCCTGGGTGGCTGTCTTGCGAACAGTCTAGCATTTATGAGAACCATGATCTGCACATGAACATACCACAATTAGTAGGGTTGTGTGTATGTCAGCTTCCAATAGCTCGGTTTCTGACCTCAACCATAGTGGACTCCATGACCTTGCAGATCAGAATTCATAGGCATACTGGACTGGACTTCCCATGGTGTGTTGTGCATCACCACTTGTGTGGAGAGTCATTTGTTGCTGTAACACATTCCACAGTTACACATCCTGTGTAGGGCGGGAGGTTCAGCTGACTGTTCAGGTGCAGGATCTGTTGGTTCTGTAGTTTCTGCATGACACATATTGGAATCACTATAGTCCACTTGATACCATGATTTTAGCATTGGGGTAGCTGTTCATCCATTCTACATGTTACATAGGTGTCATAGGTAGGTAGTATATAAGCCTAGGCAAAGGTACCCTGGTTTTTGCCACCCAAGAAAATTAATTCCCTGTGCCACTGTCGAGCAGAGCCACATATGTGCTCCCCGGGGTGATTTTCCTATCTCCCATCCAATCATCATGTTTTTCACAAACAGTGCTAATGAGGAACTTTGTTTGATATAGAGAGGTAGTTTGTTCCAGAATATGGGAAGTCTCTGGGACAGGAATCTATCCCTCCAGCATGTTCTGTTCATTGTGGTGACAATGTTTAGGCCCCTAGAGCATGTAGCTCGTAGGGATTGTGATTTCTATAAGTGGAGCATGTCTGAAAGCTCTGTGTTTGAAACTGCTTTGTGTGTTAGGCAGACATTCACTCTGTGTAGGTGATATGCAATGGAGTAAGGCTGCACTTATTTGAGATGGTCTGCATAAGGCATCTCTTTGAGGCCAGTAATACTCTTTGTGAGGTATTTCTGTGGCCTTTCCAGTTGTTGTAGATGTCTTGTGAGGTACATATCAAAAGGGGCATTGTACTCTATGATGTGTCTAATGAGTAACAAGTAGAGGGGAACAATGACCTCTTTTCTCCTGGATGAGAAACATTTTGTGATGTGGTTTGTCACATAGACGTTTTACCTGAGTACTGTGGCAATGTGATTATCAAAGGAAAGACTACTGTCCACCTGTGTGCCAAGGTCTGTCATCACACATTTGGTGTTAAGTAGACTACCACCTATGTGGTAGGCCATGGGTACTGAGTTTTTACCAAAAGGAATGACAATGCACTTTTTGGCATTGAGCTTGAGACCACGGCTGTGACACCAATCATCTGCATCAGCAAGGCCCTTTTGTAGGCTGTCCACATCTTTTGGGTGTTTGATTATGGACCCTAGTTTGCAGTCATCTGCAAAATTTGTTAGCCAAATACCTTCTGTATTGGCCTGTATGTCAGAGAAGTAGATACCAGACAGGAGAGGACCCAGGAGGGAACTCTGTGATACTCCACCTGTCAGTGGTCTGAAGCTGGATTTGGGGTCTTCTACTTGCACAGTGTGGCTTCTGTCAGTGAGCCAGTTGTTGACACATCTTGTGACATAGGGATTAATATGTAGTTTAGTGGGTTTATCTATAATTCCAGATTGGGGACTGGCGTATAATGGCTTTGTGAGATCTGGATAGGCTGTGTGAACCACCTTACCCATCATCTGCAGCTTTGGTGACTGCTTCAAAGACATCAACCAGGTTTGAGAGGCAGGATCTGCCCTTAACAAAGTCGAACTGGGTAGGGTCCAGTTTGTGTAGGTCCCCAATATCTGTATGTATGAGGTCCATGATGATCCTTTCCATAGCTGTGCAGACCAGGCTAGTCAGGCTTATGGGGCGATAGTTTCTTGGATCCATTGAGGCACCACCTTTGTGGAGGGGGACCACTGTTGGTGTATGCCACTCTTTAGGTACATATCCTGTAGTAAGGCTGAGATTGAACGGTAGTTTTATGTTTGGGTGTAGCTCTTCTTGGAGTTCATGTAGGAAGCAGCCCGGGACACCGTCTGGTGCCATTGATGCTGTGTTTTTTGCTTTGGAGAGGATGGCTGTTACCTGAGCATCTGACATGTCAGGGGGGCAGCACTCTGCTGGGATAGATATTTACCCTTTTGGTGGGGAGGGGAGGAGAAGTTTGCACTGAACCTGTCAGCTAGGATGTTGGCAATGTGTGTGGGTTTGGTGTATTGTTTGTCACTTTCAACTAATTCTGAGCATATCTGGGAATTCCCACACAGGTTCCTAACATAAGTAAAGAAAGTCTTGTGAATATCCTTAGTGTCCTGTGCAGGTTTTGTCTCATAGCTGCCCTTAGACGATTTTATGAGTGCCCGTAGTTTTTGTTAATACTGATCAGGGATGTCTCCCCTTTTTTGGATTTTGCAATATCATGTAGTAGCTTCCTCCTTCTATTGTATAGTTTGTTTATGGCTGGGGCCCACCAGACAGGACACCTGCCTTTGGAGGATTGGGTCTTGGTTTTATTTGGGATGGCATGATCCCTGCATTCCTGACAGTGTTCATAGAATGTGTTTATAAAGGATTCTGTGGAGTGGGCCGTATTTTCAACAGGCTCGGGGGCTTTGAAGGATTCCACCTCAGTTTTGAGGAGTGTGAAATTTGCTTTACAGAAGTTTTTCACTGTGGTTGTCTGGGCCGGGGCTGGGGTCAGGATGTGAATAACCAGTGAGATTAGTTGATGGTCTGATCTTACCAGTGAGGGATACAGTTATGGTGTGGAGCATTGAGTCCCCATGTTAGTGATGATCAGGTCCAGTATGGTTTCCCCTCTTGTGGGAGTGGTAACAAGTTGTTACATAGCATTTGAGTTTATAACTTCTAGGAACCTTTGGGCTAGGGTGTTGCAGCTAGAGTAATGCTCCCAGTCTATGTTTGGGTAGTTGTAGTTGCCCAATATACTAATGTTTGGAGAGGCCTTCATATTTTCCAGTGTTCTCAGGACAGACGGGTGGGGTTCCTGGGTTTGGGAGGGTGGTCTGTAGCAGCCTATAAACTGGAAGGCGGCTTTAACCACAGTTATTTGCACATGGATAGTGTCTGCTGCTTAGTGCTGTGCCACCAACCTGGGGGTGTGGGTATCTTTGACAAATATTGATACACCCTCTCCTTTTGTGGTTCAGTCCAAGTTTTTGGGCCGAAATGCATGGTATGTGGTATAACCTGGTAGTGCTGTGGTGCTCTCAGGAGCCTTGAACCAGGTTTCTGTTACTGCACAGATATTGATGTTCTCCATGCTAAGGAGAGGTTTGAGTGCATGCATCCTGAGGTTTACACTTCTGGCGTTGAGTAGCATTACTCTTACTTTCTTATCCCTTGTGATACCTATGGAGGTGTGTTTGTCTTTTGAGCCTTGCCTAAAAAAGGCACTATGGGGGTGGCAAGAGCCTTTGCCAATATCCAAAAGCCCAGGGGTGATAGGTGCAAGCCATCCATAGTGGAGCATTATGGCTTGTCAAGCATGTCATCCCAGGCTGACAGGCATTGGATCCCCTTTGAATGACACCAATACTTAAGGCAATTGTAGCAATTGATCATCTTGTCTTCATATTGTGGCATCATTCTTGGTGAGGGTAAGATGCTACCCAAGGTTAGGGTCATACCAGCCTGGGCTACATGCTCAGAGCTCCTCTGTGTGTCTTTTCCTGTAGTCCAGGCAGGTACATCTCAGGTCATTCATACCAGCATGTACAATGACTGCATCATATCAGTACTTGCCTTGGAGTGACCTGAGTGCTTGTGTTATGTGGCTGATCCTAGTGCCTGACAGGCAGCTCACTGTGACCTTCTCCTTGTTCAGCCTGGTGAGCAGGACGTCAGTGTGCCTGATGATAGAGTCACCTGTTACAAGTGTTGCATGTGTGTTGTTTAGCCTTAAGGGCTGTGACTGTTCTGCACACTGTCTTTGTGAGCTATGTGCTGTACGTGTTTTGGGTTGGGCTAGTGGTTGCTTGCGTGTCTGCTTTGGAGGTCTCTGCTGCTTAGGCAGATTTATATTTAGAGCCTCCAAGTATGTCTTTGTGTGTTTATGTGTTCGGTTTGCTGTCGTGGTAGGTCTATGTGAGACTGGAATTGTAGTGAGTGTAGTTTCCTTTTCCTCCTGATTGGTTACACCAGTACTTAGTTTAGAGAGCTTAGCCGACAGTTTGGATATATGGTTGCATCTCTCACATGTGTTGCAATTTGTTGGGAGGAGTGGAGGGTTGTCTCTGTACATGAGGCAGTTGTAACATTGCCTCAAGATTCCCAGATTCACCAGCTGGACTGGACAGGAGATTGACAGCTTAAGCTGTACAATGTCAGGAGGAAGCTACTACATGATAGAACACAATCCCAGTTGGGGAAAACATCTGTGATCTGTACTAGCAGACAGCTAAGATCAGTCATGTACCTATCTAAGGTCTCCTTCTCACAGACAATTGCACCAGACATGTAGGACGTTCACATGGCCTTCATCAGTTATGTCAGGGACCTGGGTGGACACTCACTGATATGCTGTGAGTTACTGCATACTGACTACACTTACCCTGAATCCCACTGCCAAAGCCAACATCCTGGCAAACAGGTTCAGTGCAGATGTCTCCCCCCATCCCCCCTAGGGAGCAACTATCCATCCCAACAGAGTGTAACCTCCCTGACACCACACAGTAGCAGGTGAGTGCTGCCCTCCCCAAAGCATACATTACAACATCAATGGGACAGGTTGGTGTCCCAGCCTGCATCTTACATGACCTTCATGACAGATGTAACCCTCACATTACATAAATGTGCAATGTCGGTGTTACTACAGGATATGTACCCATGGAATAACATACAGCGACAGTGGTCCCACTGTTCAGAGTTGGTGCCACACCGGACCACAGACAATTTTGCCCTATGAGCATAACTGGCCTGTTATGCAAAGCTATGGAGCGTATTGTCATGTGACTGTTAAACACAGACAGCAGGAACCTACAGACACTGTGCCCTACACATTTCGGCATTGTCGTGGCCAGAGTTTGCCTTTTGAACATGTCATGGGGACAGTTGTACACAGAGCCTACCTGCAGTGTGCAAAACACTTCCACACAATACTCCACTGGGCCATAATGCATAGGCTCACCAGCATCAATATGGACACATCTCACATGGATTGCTACCTGGGTCAGGGATAGCACCCACATGGTCATAATTACAGGTGCCATATCTGACTATACACCAGTTACACATGTCATCCCACATGGCTTGGTCCTGGGACCTCTGTTGCTCAGTATATATTTGTCTGACATACAGGCTACCACAGCGGGAATATGGCTGACCTTGTTCACACTTGACTGCAAAGTGGGTGCCATACTCACCTCTCCAGCTGCCACATGCATACTCCAACAGGGTGACACAGAGATGGATGACTGGTGTCTGAGCCATGGCCTACAGCTAAATGCCATTGGTTACATAGTCACCCCTTTGGGGATGACAACATGCCCACACAGTACCACAAAGGTAGTACACCTGCAGTAGGAGTTGTTAGGTGATTGTGGACATGACTTGTCTGTAGTGTCACCTTTGACATTCACATTGCTACAGTGGTTGGACAGACCTTCTATATAAGCAGCCTTATCCCATATGGTTTCACATGTCAATCGAGTGATGTCATTGTGCACCTATACTAATCACAACCATGCTTGGTTACTATGACTTCTTTGGGGTGTACCTTACCCAACACCTGCAGCAACTGTACTCACCACGGATACCCAAGCAACGGCCACCCCTCAACAATACCCACCAATCAAATAGCTCACAAAATCAGTGTACCTCGCAGCCACAGACCTTAAGGCCAAACAACACACCAAATACACTTGTTATAGGGGACTCAATTGGCCGGTACACTGATGTCCCACTCAACAGACTGCACAAGGAGATGGTCAGTGTAAGCTGCCTGTCAGGTGCCAGGATCCGCCACATAATGACTCTGTCATTATCCATGCTGGTGTGAATGACATGAGACGTAACTCCCTGGCTAAGATGAAAGAGACATGGAGCAGCTCTCTGATCCTGTAGGCCAGGCTGGTATTACCCTGACCTTGGGTAGCATCTTGCCCTCACCAACAATGATGCCACAGTATACAGACAATTTGATCTGTTTCAACAATTGTCTAAAGTATTGGTGTCATTCATAGGGGATCCAGTGCCTGTTAGACTGGGATGACATGTCCAGCAAGACATGTTGCTTCGCTAGGGACGCCTTGCACCTGTCACCCTTAGGATTTCATATACTGCCCATGGCTCTTGCCACCCCCATAGTGCCTTTTTTAGGCAAGGCTCAGAGGACAAACCCACCTCCATAGACAACCCAAGGATACAGACTGTAAAGTTAATGCTACTCAATGCCAGACGTCTACACCTCAGGATACATACACTCAAGGCTTTCCTCAGTATGGAGGACATCGATGTCTGTGCAGTAACAGAAACCTGGTTCAAGGCTCCTGAGAGCACACCGGCACCACCAAGGTATAACTCAGAGCATGCATTTCAGACACAAAAGTTGGACCAGAGCACAATGGGAGGAGTAGTATCTATATTCATCAGGGATACCTACACCTCCAGGTTAGTGGCACTGCACAAAGCATCAGAAAACATCCCTGTGCAACCAACAATGGACTGCACTACAGCAGGAAATAGTGCCTTTCAGTTTGTAGCCTGCTACACAACACCCTCCCTATTACAGGAACCCCAGTTGGCATTCCTGGGAACACTGGAGAATATCAAGGTCTCTCCAGAGACTATGTTATTGGGTGACTTCAACTACCCAAACATTGACTGGGAAAACTACTCAGGCCCAAACACACTCAGCCAATGGTTCCTTGACATCATAAACTGTAATGCGATGGAACAACTGGTCACCACTCCCACGAGAGGGAACAACATATTGGACCTGGTCATCACCAACATGGGGACTCTATGTTCCACAACAGAGGTGAGCCCCTCATTGGTAAGATCAGACCATAAACAAATTTCCATGGACATACATATCCCATCCCCACCCCCAGGCAAGGAAATCAATGTAAGGAATATCTCAAAAGCCAAATTTGCACTTCTCAAGACTGAGGTGGAATCCTTCAAAGCCCACAGGCCAGAGGTTCATACAGCCCAATCCACAGCATTCTTTACAAATGCATTCTATGAGCACCTGCAGGGATACATGGTTCGTGCTATCCAAAATAAAACAAAGTTTACCTCCTCCAAAAATACAAGACATGTGTGGTGGACCCCGGACATGAATAAGCTATACAACAGAAGGAGGAAGGTACTACATGACAGAGCAAAATCCCAAAAAGGGAAGGCATCTCAGATCAGTATTAGCAAGACACTTCAATCCCTCATGTAATCATCAAAAGCCAGTTTTAGAAGGGAAGTTGCCCTAGACAGTAGCCCTTCTTCAGTTATGTCCAGGATATGGGTAGAAACTCCCAGATATGCTCTGATTTGTTGCATAATGGTGCAAATTATACCAAACCTATAGACACTGCCAACATCCTGTCAGACAGATTCAGCACACACTTCTCCCACCCTTCACCCCCAAAGACACAAATGCCTATCCCAACTGAAGGTAACCTCCCTGACATCACAGATGCACAGGTGAAGGCTGCCCTCTCCGAAGCAAAAAACACAGCAGCTATGGGACTGGACAGTGTCCCAGGCTGTGTCTTAAACAAGCTCCAAGGTGAACTGAACACTCACATGAAGTCACTGTTCAAACCTAGCCTTACTACAGCATATGTACCCAAATAATGGCATACAGCTACAGTGGTTCCACTCCACAAAGGTGGTGCCATGACAGACCATGGGAACTATCACCGCATATGCCTTACTAGTCTGGTCTGTAAAGCAATGGAGCGTATTGTCATGGAACTCATGAACACAGACATTGTGAGCCTCCAGACACTGGACCCTACCCAATTCAGCTTTGTTAAGGGCAGATCTTGCCTCTTAAACCTAGTTGATTTCTTTGAACCAGTTACCAAGGCTATAGATGAGGGCAAGGCTGTCCACACAGCCTACCAGGACCTCGCAAAAGCCTTCGACACAATAGCACACTCAGGAATCATGGATAAGCTTACCAGCTTAAATATCAACCCCTATATCACAAGATGGGTTGCAAAGTGGCTCAGGGATAGAACCCACATGGTCAGAATCACAGGTGCCATGTCCAAATGAAAACCAGTTACAGGTTGCATCACACAGGGCTCAGTTCTGGGACCTCTGTTGTTTGGTATATACTTCTCTGAGGCTCAGGCTAACACGGGGGGATTATGGCTGACAAAGTTCACAGATGACTGCAAAATGTGGGCCATACTCGACTCTCCAGCTGACACAAGCAACCTCCAAAGGGGTCTCACAGAGATGGATGATTGGTGACAGAGCCACAGCCTCCAGCTACATGCTACAAAGTGCATAGTCATCCCCTTTGGGGAAAACAAGGCGCACACAGATTACCACATATGTGGTAACTAATTAAGTACAGGAGTAGTAATTTGAGATTTGGCGACCAACGAAGATAGTAATCTCTCCTTTGATAATCACATTGGCAATGTGGTTAGGTAGACCTTCTATATAGGCCACCTTATCACAAAAGGGTTAGCATCTCGATCAAGAGAGGTCATTGTGGCCCTCTACTCATCAGTCATCAGCCCCATACTTGACTACAATGCCCTTTTCGGGATGCACCTTACCCGACACCTGCAGCAACTGGAGAGACCCCACACGTACCTCTCTAAGAGGATCATGGGCTACTAACAGATGTTGTATGCAGCTCAACTAATGAAACTCCAGCTGTACTCAGTTGCTTACCACCTACTCAGAGGCAATCTATGCCTGACATACAAAGCCATGTAAAAGCCAGGATTTATGGATGTGCTCCACCTCCAAAATCCAAGTCCTTTACAGATAACACACTCCAGGGACTTGAACCTCAGCACACTGATAAACAGGACATGCTGGAGGGACAGATTCATTTCACAGATGCTCCACTCACTCTGGAATAGAATCCCAATTCATGTTAGACATAGCCCCTCACTGACCCTCTTCAAGCCAGATCTGGACGCGTGGATGGGAAAGCAGTAATTCACACCTGGGATCTCTTCTGTGTCCCTGCTAGACAGAGGCACAGCAAACTACACTTAAAGGGTACCTTCTGTGACCTACTTTACAGAGGCACAGTAGACTGCTGTAATAGGGAGGCAGGAGCCAAATACACTCTGGGTAGGCCTATACATGCCCTAGGGAAGGTACCCTAGTATCTACATATGACCCCATGAACCTATAAGTTCTGCACCAGGCTGATGTAGGGACTCACACAGATGACAGTTCAGATGCAGTAACTCCAGCACTACTCAGTCACTTACCACCTACTCAGATATGATGTGTGCCTGTTGTTTGCAGTCATACCCAACCCAGACTTAATGGACATGGTCCACCTCAGGATATCCAACTCCCTTGTAACTACACACTCCAGGGACATATACCTCAGCACAGGTGTTGATAGGACATGCTGGAGGGGCAGATTCTTATCTCAGGGCCACCACTCACTCCAGATTGTGATCACAGTTTCACATAGGAAGAGCCACCCACTAAACACCTACAGGGGACATCTTAACAGCTGTATGGGTGATCATATGTTTAACCATGGGTTATGTTCTGTCTCCCTGCTAGACAGAGACACACTAGCCTAAACTGAACCTGTGCTTGTGTTCAGGATGCACACTATTTATTGCTGGAACTGTTTACAGATGTTTATGGTCTTTGCTTTCACAGTTTCTACAAACAACTTAGTTATCTGCGGAACATGTTATATCATGACAGAGTTCCACTATATTATATAAGTGTCTGTTGCCATGTAACTGTGTGCACAGGGTGGATTGCTAGATATGTGACAGGTTCCTGGCTTAACACATGCAATTGCCAGATATGTGTGTCTCACTGCTGTACTCAGACATGGGCTAAGTGTGTGAGCATGCCCAGTTTAGGCTTTCCATGTTTTGTTGCCTGACATATGTCTCATTTATTCAAGTGTGTGAGCATGCCCAGTGTGACCTTTCAGTATGTTGCAATCTGACATCCAGTACATTTCTGGATGTGTGTGAACATGCCCAATATTAACATTTATATTGTGTGTGTTCAAAGTAAAGTTCTGTTCTCACAGCTGAACTCACCTTTGTGTCATAACTCAACAGGGATTATGCTGTGCCTGCTGGTTTCCCATGTGATACTTTGCATAGACTTATCAACATTCCTTCATACTGGCTGATTAGTACACTACTGTCATGGTTTAGTGGTTCAATGCATTAGCTATGGTGCACAGTATCCTGGGTTCGAGGCCCAGCACTGCTTTATATTTACATACTGAGCAGACCAGACTGCTTAAGGGGCAGTTAAGCAAATATGAGCATGTCGGCTTTTGTTGAGCTATGCCCTACTTAGACCAGGCTTGTTTGACATTGCTGTATATTCACCAACTTTGATGGACATTGGCCAATATTACTCAACATTGCCCACGGTTGTACTAGTTGGTGTGTGCGATTCTGTTTGCATATACTACATGGTGGTAAATGCAGTTTATCAGTACCATAACTTGCTTAACACATGGCAATCATGCCTCAGGTGGTGCTGCAGTGCTGCCTATGTCAGATGCACATACTACACTACCTGTACATGTTTCAAGCAGGTAGTGTCCACTTAGGCATCCCTTTTACTATATGTGGGGGTCAGAGAGAGGTATCATTTCCAGGGTTCCTACTGAGCCAGTGTATGTACTATGGGTTGCCTCTTTGCCAAGGCCAAAGCATACTGGGCACGCCTCCTTCTGCCTACTGGGGCAGGCTCAGGTTGCTCCTCCTCCAAGTCATGCTCTGCCTGTGATGACCTTCGCAATGGTGGGGGGCTGTTTGGGCCAGGCCTATGCTGGTTCTGCTGCAGCTGTTTTCACAGGATCATATTATGTAACATAGCACATACTATGACAATTTGGGTACATGTAGTTGGTGAGTACTGCAAGGCTCCACCGGATGTGTCCAGGCACCGGAACCATGATTTGAGCAGCCCAAACACGCGCTCGATTACATTTCGTGTTTGTGCGTGTGCCTCATTATGGTGTTCCTGTTCAGGTGTGTGTGCGTTTCTGATGGGTGTCATCAGCCACGGCTCCAGTGCATAGCCAGCATTCCCCACTAGGTGACCATGGGGGATGTCCCCATTGGCAAATGTCTAGTACAGCTGCGTCAGATGCCAGATATGGGAATTGTGGTAACTTCCAGGGCAGCCAGCACACACATTCATTATTATGCCCTGGGTATCACACACAACCTGGCAGTTGATGGAGGGGAAGCCCTTGCAGTTAATGTAGGCCCTACCCCGCTCACTGGCTGGTGCTTTGATGCATATATGCATGCAGTCTATTGCACCCACTACCTCAGGGTATTCTGCTATTTTTTGGAAGAGATGCATATTGCTGGCCAATACCTCACGGGAATTGGGGAAATATACATGATCACCGACATATGCTGATATGGCATCCAGGAACTGGTGCAGTACCCTGGATGCTGATGCCTGTGATATCCCCATCATATCACTAGTTGGTCTCTGGAAGGTACCTGTTGCTAGTATTCTTAGGCCAACACATACCTTGGTTTCCACTGGGATGGGTTCCCCTCTGTTGGTTCTGGGTGTGAGGTGTGGCCTGCACAGCTCAACAATTTGCTGTAAGAGGTCTCTGTCCACTCTATAGCGCTCCACTATCTCCAGCTCATGTAACCCCTGGTAGGTGACCCTGGGCCTGTACACTCTTCTCCGTATCCTCACTGTGGGTTGTCCAGCAGCATTTGCATTGTCACCACCCTCAGCATGTAGCATGTGTCACCTTATAACAGCTATGGCAGCCCCTAGCATTTTTGGTCTGAGTGAAGCTTTCTCAGTTTTCACTTCTAATAGCTTACTTTAGTGTGGCAGTGTCTCTTGAGTGAAACATACTGCACTGTTGTTTGCAGAGTTTTAAGTGCTGGGCTGGGCTACTATTCTGCCTGTGTAATTGCCTGCTTCTGATTGTTTTCACCTGCTAGGTCTGCTAGCATTCCCTGGTAGCTTCCTACAATTTCTCCCGCTTCCTTTTTCCTTTCTGTTTCCTCAGGGGGGAGCGATGCACATACAAGCGCAAACACACTCAAAGCAGCTAACATGCATGCACATATGCTTACACAGACTAGAATTTGCTTATTTGAGTTAAAACGCGCGCACACCAGCGCAAACAAGCTCACAGCTCTGTAAACAGGCTTTTACATGCTGACTGCGGCTTAAACGCGCGCACTCACGCTTACACACGAGCACTCTATCTTATTCTGGTTTCCCAACGTGCACACGCGCACATGCACACCCAGCAAGAAACTTTGGTGTTATCCACAGTGTACACCTTCCATTTCTTGGCTTTCCCATGTCTACTTGTTGACACACCTCTTTCCATGATGTGTGACTGACATCTTTCACATGCCACTGTGCTCCAATGAGCTTAATTTCTTTCATACATACCCCATGTGATGTCACCTATCTCCTACTCTGTTACTCCCCCTTATCCTACTCCTACACTGCAGGGAATGTGCTCATTTGCTATTTGCAATTCACTATCCTAACACTTATTTACATAGGATTGCCTACTAATGCTTAGTTACATGTCTTACACTGAGCTTCCCCCCTTAGCAACCCCTACTCGGTGGCCATGTTGTTTTCAGCCTGCTATTCCCTTACATTGTAAATTGGTGTCTGCATAAAACCCACATTTGTGGGTTTTAAATTTTTATTTTTCTGTTTTTTTACAGCGCAGCCCGTTTGTGCGACACTGCGCTACGTTTAAACATCGGCGATCGACGAAAAAAAAAAAAACATTTTTTTTTTATTTTGCATGGGGGTACGTTGCCAGTGGTCACATATTCGGTCATTGGCATGCTTCCTGGGACATATGCAACCTTTATTTGGAGCTGACAAGGCTCCATTGTGCTATTTGCAGAATGGTACTCAGTTGTCAACTGAGTACATTTCTGCAGATAACACGGCTCTTACACGGACAGGTTTGTACTTCCTGGATCGCAAAATTACCTCATTTGCATGCCATTCGGCTGCAAGTGAGGTAATTTGCATATCCACACCCTGTCCGTGTAAGAGACGTTTTAGGAGCTCTCTTACACGCCCCTACAGGCTGTTCGTGGATCGCTCGTCGGACATGATGGCTGCATGGAGTCTTACACTACTCTTAGACTCCATGCAAGCCATCATGAGTCCGGCCCACAGTCTTTTTTTTTTAATAACAGTTTACATATGTGTGTATATGTATATATACATATATATGTAAAGGTTTATCAAAAAGGAAAGCATTTAAGAGTAATTTTGATTTATTTCAGTGAACTGATGTAAATGCTTGCTGTTATTTTCTTAGGCACACTATGTCACACTCATTTTTAAATGTATGTACTTCTACCATGTTTGATGGATGATTCTGTGGTCTTGCAGTGACTAAATGTAAATTAATTAACTTTTCTCTATTTTAAGGAGTACTCACTGCATGCATACACTTTTACTGTTCCTATTATATTTTGTTACATTTTTGCAGCTTGTATTCAGTATATTTTCTGTGTAATGAATGGGTCACAAGGGTGTGCATGTCAAGAGAGCAGATATATATATATATATATATATATATATATATATATATATATATATATATATGTATATACGGTATACAAGATCATACCTCTCAACTTCAGTACAACAAATCTGAACAAAGCCAAACAAAATGGGACAACAAGGGCCCCAAAATAGGGAAATATTTTAAATATTGCTCTTATAAACTTAGAAAGTTACTAGGGTAACAGCATTTGTTTTAACATACATTTTCTGACGGGTTTGAAATCTGAAACTCAAATGTATAACATTATTTAGTGACTTTAATCCTCAGATCATCCCAGCGATTTGCCAGAGAACCAGAAATTTGATGAGGAACAGTCCAAAAAGAATGAGTCAAAAATCTGGGTAGTCTGTGAACATTTGGATAGTTGAGCACCATGACAGGGATGGCTGATTTAGTATCAAGAAAGAGGGCAAAGTCCAGTGAAGAAAAATAAGCAAGGATCAGAGACTAGAAGGGTAGAGGAGATGGCAAGAAGAGGAAGAAAAAAAGTTAAAATTAAGGGGTAAGGGTCACTTGTCTGTGGGATGGGAAAAAAATAAAAGGAGTTAGGAAGAGCTGTTGATTCTAGAGAATAAATGAGAAATAGATTTATTTTAATGCTGTTAGAAGGAAGAAGAGGATGGATATGAGACACTAATGAATTGCTAACAAGAAGTGTCACTTCAAAACTTTGAAACACTGTATGGTCTGAGAAAGATCCGCTTAGCTCATCACCAGAGACTGAAACCACTGAAAACATCTCTTATTCTAAACAACTGCATCCTTGCAGTTCGTATATTTATGATCGTGGTGTGCAGGAACAGCTCGCTATAATGACAAGTGCAAAAACTGCATATCACTGTTATTTTGAAGGTTCAGACTCAGGGACTTCAGTCTCATTGAGCAGAACTACAGTTAAAGTTATTCCTCATGAAGCCAGTCAAAAGAAAAAAAAAAACAAGATCCTATGATTTTTCAGAAATGTAATAAACTTAGTAGTTTAAAAGGTGTGAGGGATTTTAAAATAGTAGTAGAAGGTGAACAATATGAAAAGAAAGAGTTTACCAGAAAGCATCACAGAATGCTATCTGAAGGAATAAGATGGTGTGACTGGGAGAGAAGAATGCATTTTATGTACTTACCAAGACATTTGATTTATCTGGTCTCTGTCCGATCACTGGAAGAACTGCTGGACTGCTTGCCTTATGCCTGTCTCTTGGTAATGGCACTCCTTGCAAACTTGAGCTTCTCCTCTGTCATCTACCTTGAGTGATGAGAAAGAGCTAGCTTCCATATCCTGACTGAAAGTAGTAATACCACTTCATAAAACCAGCTACCCTGACAGAAGGCAGTAAAACAATTCTATAAAACTCAGAACCCAGGGGAAAAAAGCAGGCTTCTAGGATTCCTACAGCCCCTTGCAGAAGTGACAATTTGGAACAGGAAGGTTGTTCCTGTTACTGGCTAGATGCCAGATAAATCTAATGTTCTGGTAAGTATATAGCTTACTTATTTATTCTTTTCCTGTCTGGACACTGGAAAACTACTGGACAGAATCCAAGATGACATTGGACAGCCTAAGCCAGTAAGCCTTTTAGAAGGTGACTCCAAAGGAAGCCTGTACCCTAGAATGAGTACTCAAACTGTAATGCTTAGCAGATATATGTAAGGTTGACCATGCAGCAATCAAAATACACCAAAGGTACCAAATAATCCAGTAAGTAATCCAAGGCACCCAGGAAACGTAGCCAGCCACTGATAAACCAAATTCACAACTTTGATAAACCACAGCAACCAAATGTAGCGAATAAGTTTTCACCCAGGGCACACCATGAAATCTATTCCATATACAGAATTTAATAGAATTAATAGATTATGTAGTGATAAAAGAGATAGAAATGTTGAACTGGAAGATAGTTTTTTGAGATTTAAAGAGAGAGGATATGATGAAATATATTTGAGAGAGAGTTTAAATAAAGTATTAAATAGTAAGTCAGCCAAATGTGGTTGGATATGGTATAACAACAACAAAAAAAGGGAGCAGGATAAAAATATTTATTTTACGACTACTTACTCAGTAATATCTGATGAAATTATAGATATGATCAAATCCAGTTGGAATATTATAAACAAAGAAGTAGATTGTTTACAGTATAAGAAGTTATTATTTTCTTTTAACAGGGGAAGAAATATTAAAGATTTTATTGTACATAGTAGGTTTCATAGACCAAAACTGGAAATAATGGGAAGAATAAAAGAAAAAGGTACAGTAATATGTGGGAGATGTAGTATTTGTAGTTTTGTTACTCAAAAGTTTGATAAAATTAATAATAAGAATTTTGAAACTAATGAAAGTTTTACTTGTAATAGCCAAAACGTCATATATTCAATCAAATGTACTTGTAATAAATTCTACATAGGGGAAACGAAAAGAAGTTTCGCTTGTAGAATAAAAGAACATATAAGGGATGTTAAAAATTATAAATTATCTAGTCCTGTAGCTGTACATTTTAATGAGGTGCATAATGGAAGTTTGGAGGGTTTTCAGGCTACAATTTTAGATAATGTGATATGTAAAAAGTTTATGACAGATGAACAGGTCAAACAATTGCTAAGAAAAAAAAGAAGCATTTTTGATTTTAAAATTTAATACTATGTTTCCTGTGGGCTTGAATCAAGAATGCTTCTGGAAAAGTTTTGTATAGTTGTGTTAAAGTGAGTTTTATGTTTTAATAAGGTTTAGTTAACAATGTAATATAAGTCATTAACTTATTATTCAATTAAGTACTGGTGTATATAAACTGAGAGTTTTTTCCCATTTGATGTACTCTGTTAAAGGCTTGTTGGCCGAGGCGCTAGAGATTTTTTACTGCTGTTTGGTGAATAAATTTCCTTCTTTGGAATTGCTGGATTGCTGCTGTGGTTTTTACTATATTACCAAATTCACAACTTTATTCAGCCAAAATAAGACAAAACATAAACGCTCTCTATGAACAGTACATTTTAATTTCAACCTTCATCAGATGTGGACTGCTTCTGTCAATGACCCTTATATACCATTCATTTGCATCCTTAATTGCCAATTAATTTAAATAACATTTAATAAAACATTTATAAAACATTCTAAAAATGCTATGTATTTGCAGTGAAAACAATGTTAAAAGCATGCTAAAAACCTTCATTTCATCATAAAAAATATATAAATATGTTCTATATAAAATGCAATGAAATTTTATCAAAACTTATAAAATTGGTTTAAGAGATGGCTAAAATAAATATTTCTGTTAACTATAAAAGTGAATATAAATACTGCTTGAATCTTGTATTTGAGCCCCCCCCCCCCCAGTGACTTTTCTTGGTATACAACAAATTTAACACAAAGCATATGAATACCTTCAGGGCTAAGAAATGTATTAATTAAACTTTTGTTAAAATATTCCATATAGCATACCTTAAAAAGTTTAAAAACATAAATTATGACAATTTTTGAAGTAAGAATGAATTATTGTGATAAAACAATACACAATAAACCCCAAGAATTGTTTAAAATTTAGCGGATCTTATTTTCAATAAGGGAACTATAGAAATATATTTATATTTGCAAAGTGACTTGCCACTATAGTACCCTATATTCGATACTTTCTTCCCATAAACCTCCTCGTGTATCATTTTTTATACTTTCTAACACAAAAAATATAATGAGCTTTTATACATTCCTGTTGGTGCTTGAACAATGCATTAGTCTCCTTTTTTGTTTGTATATCATAGCAGTGTTCATAAATCCTTCTCTTTAATTTTCGTTCGGTCTTTCCAACATAAAATGACTGACATACTTGACACACTGCTAGATATACTAAACCACTGGAGTCACAATTACAATATTCTTTTCCATTCATCCAAATGTTTCTGTTTTCTAAAAAACAATTTTCTTTGTTCACTATGTAACTGCACTGTGTGCAATGCCCACATTTGTATGTGCCTAACTTTTTCCTATTCACTTTTTCTTGTTCAAAATCATTTTCCATCAAGTTTTTTAAGTTATGGGAAATTCTTACTTTGACTATGCAGCAACTGTAATAGATAAATTTCATAAATAAATAAATGGGTAATAAATTCATAATAAATACATTCATAAATGTGATGTTGTCAGTCTTGCCTTTATTCTCACTGATGGGTCAAATCCAATGCAGCAGATCCATCTTGGCCTGTTGCCAAAGCTTGAAATCTTCAGCAAAGATTGTGGGCATTCTACCTTACCCATAATGCAATTCCCTAACTCCCTCAGGTTTCGTTTGCTGCTCCGCAAAAGATGTGGTTCTCTCAGCAAGCTCTGGACTAAGTAACAGTTTACTGCTTACTTTTTTTGACTTTTTCTCTTAATTTTTGTATCTGTGATTTATAATTTCTTACCTGATTGACGTCCGTTTAACATAGATGACATTTTTTTCCTAGTGCTTAGAGTGCCCTTTTCCACTTCTGTCCCCTCCAATGTCTCTTTAAGTTAGAGGATGTTTCTTTTCTTAAGTAAAAAAAAAAAGAGGTTTTCATATATTATCTCTATCCCTTGACTTCATTCACGTCTGTTTAAATTAGAGGACATTTCTGTCATGAGAGTGCATGGATTTGTTAGTTAGCTCCCACTGTTATTTAGTTTTTATGGTATTAGAATTTCCTTTCAGGATTATATCTCAAAAACCAGAGAGTAAACTGTTAGGGTTTAAAAAGTGTAAGAAATGTGGAAAGAAAATTCCCTAAGTGATGCACATACCTTGTGTGTGTTTGCTTAGGGCCCTTATACCTTCAAGATTCATGCTCCATATGTCATGGATTTTACCAAAGTGCTCTTTTTGAGTGTAAAAATAAGTTGATTTTAAGAGGATATCTTAAGACTTCTTTTTCTGAGGGTATATCTCTTGAGCTCACAGTTTCTTCCAAATCTTCTAAATCAGACAAGCCTCAAAAAAAGCCTTCTTCAACTCCAAAGTCATCTTCAGAGCCAAAAGAAAAACTTTATAAGCAGTCTGGTCCTGCAGAACCATCAGAGCAGCCAGTAGTCATTGGATCCGAGAGGCCTTTGGAGCAGCATGAACCTTCTGCTCTGACCTCATTGGCTGCAACAGAGTTTAGACATCAGAGGCGCTCTCCATCATTGGAGCCAATTACTTGTCGGCTCCCATCTCCCTTTCTACCAAAGTATAGATCTTCCACTTCATCTACCCAGTCTACCAGCAGCTTGTCGGATGATGATGTGGGCAGGGAAGTGCAGAGGCTTTTGAAGACACCAGCCCTGGCCAAATTGTTATTGGATCTGAGCCCAAAGGCATCGGCTCCATCAAAGTCCTCTCTATCATCATCTATTTCTCCTCTGATCCAACCCCTACATTCAGAGTGGGAAGATTCCAATTCCCAGCTAGTGTCTGTCCCAGATCCTAGGACCCTCGGTTCCTCAGATCTGATGTCAGCCCTAAGTCTTTCTGTCCAGTCAAAGCAGGAGACCTCTAGGAGCTGACACTCCCCAGTCGGATCCACAGAGACAGTTCAGATCTCTCCAGATCTGAACCTACCTCTGTGGGCTTTGGTACGTGCGAGTTCAGCTTCTACTTCTGCCATGCAGCTGCTGTCTTCTGCACTGGAGGCTCTCTCAACTCTGACAACTTTTTTGTCAGAT
Source organism: Protopterus annectens (assembly GCF_019279795.1). Lineage (NCBI taxonomy): Eukaryota > Metazoa > Chordata > Ceratodontiformes > Protopteridae > Protopterus > Protopterus annectens. The sequence continues at coordinate 1,167,742,312 of NC_056741.1, read as the reverse complement.
TCAGGGTGTTCTTCAGATCAAGGACAAATTGCCTTCAAGGTTATGAGGAGGGTAATGACTGCACCTCAAGTCTCAGACACAGTTTTCCCAGGATCTTCCTCCCTGCATTTCAGTGCCAGTGACTTTACCTGCTCATGTAACCCATCCACAGGATCATAGAGACCCTAGGCCTCAGGATGTCCACCAAGAGACCCCCCCCCACTAAAACTTCCCCAGATTATCCTACTGAGGAAGTACCTCAGAAGAGGACCTGCAAGAGGAAGCACCTTGATTCCCCAGAGGAGTCATTCACATCTGATACTGACCTTGATGATGCAGAAGTGTCCTCACCGTCACCTCCTGATGATGTCTCATTTGGAGACAAACTGGAAATGTTAAAGCAGAGAGGTGACCGGATGTCCACAGCACCTTTAGCTGAGAAGTCAGTTTACCTGAAGATATTTGGGTCTCGCCATTCCACCTCTTGGGTGACCCCCACCTTCTAATGAGCTTATTGATTTAATCTCTTGGAAGGCTTGGAAGACTCCAGACTCCATAGAATCAATTCCTAGGAGGCCAAATAAGTACATCACTGCCCCCAAGGGCAAGCCCTTCTTAACCAAAGGTGTAGCAGTAGATGCCATGGTCATGGCAGCAGCCACTAAAAAGGAACTGTCTGAGACCAATTCCCCTATCCATCCTCAGAATAATGATGCTAGGACCATGGATAGATATGGGAAGCATGTTTGTTCATCAGCAATCTTTGCTTTACGGTTGCTGAACTACTTGACTCACTTTACCAGATTACAGAGGGATCTGTTGAAGGAACTTTCAGACTCCCTCTAAGGAGCTGCAGCTGATGTTGGGGCAGATAAAGTCACTGCTCAGCTCACCACCCAGAATTCAGTAGTAAACTCTTCCATGGGACTCATTTATTATGTAGCAGATGGAATGAGTAGGCCAGCAGATTCAGGCATCTCACTTAGGAGGCAGGCCTGGATGTATCTTTGCAATTTCATGGAGCTCTTAAAAGTCTTCCTTAATTAACCCCCCCCCCTTTTGATGGCTCTTCTCTTTTTGGGCCTAAAGTAAAAGACACACTCACCAGGTGTGAAGAGGAGGGTAAGACCTTATCTGCTGTTGGAGTATGTTTTTCCACATCTACCAGACCCCTTCCCAAAGGTCAGAGAGGTAGTGAGAAGATGTGGTTCAAAATATACCAAAGGTCTTTCCAGGATATACATTGTGAAAGTTCCCCTATAGGCAGAGGGGGGACAGTAAAGGAACACACCACCCTTGTGGCAGGGGAGGCCCACAGAATCAGGGTTGCAGAGAATCTTTCTTTGGCAGACTCTTTCAGCACTCCTGAAGGACTGCCTGATTGCTTGTCTCTGGATGCAGTTGGGGAGGTGGCAATTGTCTCTGCACCATGAAACCTGGCAAAAGATAACAAATAACAAATGGGTGCAGGACATAATATCCAGAGGATATGTTATCCCCCTCTCCTTCCCCACTCCCACAAGCAGATCACTTCCAGAAGTTCCACCCAGTCAGAAGTAGCAAGCAACCTTAGAAATTCAAAAGTTGCTAGGAAAAATAACCATCCAAGAAGTCCATGCAGACAAGAGAGGATTTGGAACTTACTCAAGGTTCTTTTTAGTTCCATAGAAAGCATGTGACTGGAAACCCATCTTGGATCTCAGCAGTCTGAACAAATCTGTGAAAAAGACCAAGTTCTGAATGGTGACACTGCAGTCAATACTTCCATTCTTGGAAAAAGACAATTGTATGTGGTCTATAGACCTTCAGGATGCATACTACCATATACTAATAGACAGATGGTCCAAAAGGCATTTGCGCTTCTGGCTAGGATCCTGTCACTTCCAGTTTTGAGCTCTGCCCTTTAGTCTCACTACAGTCTCCAGAGTGTTCACCATATGCATGGCAGTAGTGGTGGCTCACCTGAAACGTCAAGGATTCTGGGTGTTTCCATATCTGGATGACTGTCTCATAACCACCCTAACCATGCATCTTCTGCTACAAACCAGGGACTATACTCTACAGCTCTGTTCCTCCCTAAGGATTACCATAAATTATGAAAAATCTGCTCTAGAGCTATGTCAGTCCTTGATCTTCATGGGAGCAGATATGGACACAACAACTATGACAACAAAACATCTACAAGACAGAGTAGATGACCTTCGACATTATGTAAGAATGCTGATCAGGAAGAAATGAGCTTCTGCCAAACTGATTTTCCAAGTACTGGGAAAAATGGCAGCTTCACTTGTTCTAATTCCTCTAGTTCGGCTCCACATGAGAATCCTTCAATGGTTACTTTCCACACAATGGTTAATTCCAGATCTTCCAATGACACACAAAATCTTGATAACAGATTCATGCAAAAAGGATCTACAGTGGTGAATCCATTCCCCTCTGTTATCTCAGGGCCATCACTTTATTCCCCCTCAATCCCAAACCACAGTGACCATGAACGCTTCCCAGATGGGGGAGTATTATCTGGAGAAGACAGCTCAAGGCATCTGGCATCAACAAGAGGCTCATTTGCACATAAATGTCCTGGAGATGAGTGAGGTGCTTTTGGCATTGCAAGCATTCCAAGACTCTCTCCCTCTTGGAATGATAGCAATCCAATCAGACAACATGTCTATGGTCTGGTACATAAACAAGCAAGCGGGGGAACCAGATGTTATCCCCTCTGTTAAGAAGCCCTAAGGGTCTGGCAATGGGCAACAGCTTCCAACCACTGTCTGATACCAATGCACATTCCAGGGAATTCCAACGTTATTGCAGACAAATTGAGCAGAGCAATATTATGGCCTCACGAGTGATACCACAATCAAAGTTTTATGGAAGAGATCTTCTAAAAATGGGGCCAGCCTTGCTGCAATCTCTTTGCTTCACCAACCAATACCAAATGCAGCAACTACTTTGCCCTGATCCCTCCTGCAGGAGAGTCACCAAGAGATGTACTTGTTCTTTCCTGATATAGAAACATATATAAAAGCATCAATATCTATAACAATCTCAGATTGGATAAGTCCAAATTACTCCGCAAATTGGAAAGAATTACTAACTGTAATATCAATAAATGAATTTGATTTACAAAAAAAATTATAATAACAGATAAAAACAATTTGCCATGGCACATAGTATGTATTAATATGCAATATAACATAAATAAACCCACTAAAACTCATGATTAATTATTACATTGACTCATTTAGGAAAATTATTAATGCAAATATAGATTTAAAAATCTGATTTGATCTTTTAACACCATTTACAGTCACACAGAACTTTCCACATAAAATATATAGAGAAATTATTAATTCCTAGGAACAGAAAGGATTTGTTTGTTGGCTCCAATGCATCAAAGAACTAAAAGTTTTAGATATGCAAGTAACAAAAATAACATAAAAAATTCCAGAACAGGACTGGCTAACTTTACAGAGTATTCTGTCATATTCACAAGATTTAAGTAGAAGAATTAACAAATTTTCACTTAAAAATACCTACATTTATGAAATACATATATGAAATCATACATAATCCCCGGGATTCATGAAGCTCGGCGCAGGGCCGGTGTAAGGCCTGCGCCGGCGGTGCAGTGAACAGTCGGCGTAGTAGCGCCATATGCATAGTAATGAGGGCGCTCCGCAACCACAGACACGTGCGTAGTGTACGTGAGCGAGCCCAAGTAAGATGCCTCCGGAGGCGTGGCTAAGCTGGCAGGCGATGAGCAACCTAATGTGCTGACTGCCACGGTCCGCCCATAATAGTAATGGCAGCAGCCAGGGCCCGTGCAGAATGAAACGCACGTAGAGTATGCAACATAGTACCCGTCCCAACAAAATGGAGAAGCAAACACAACCCACGAAGCCCAAGTGTACCCGTCCAAGGAACAAAGGATACGCGTAACACCGTTCGCCTTCAATGCACCGTCAGTGGGCATACCCAGAGAAGGTGTACCGCAGCATGTCAGCGCGCCGCACCGACATAGGAGTAGCGACTAAGGTTACCTCCTGTCCCACTTTGCGAGGAGCAGTCCCTCCATGGGCAGTTGTGTCCCGATAAAAAATATTAAAAACGGCAAATGTGCTAAGATTGTAGGACAAAATGATATCCCGTATGTAATGTAATGGTTGTCTGAAATGGTTATTTCCGTAAGTAAAATACCTAAATGTCACAAGAAACAGAATAAGCAACCAAACTGCTACAACAATAAGCTTTCATTTAGACAAACAAGTGAAGTTGTATGCTATATAGTGACTGTGGGTATGTGTCGGCCTGTAAAATCTGATGTGAGTCCCGAAAATGTCCCACCTTGGCCATCGGAAAAGGTGGCAACCCCAGTAGCGACATGGGCATGGTCACCAGGGTTACCAGCTGTCCCACTTTGCTCTGGACAGTCCCTCAATGGACAGTTGTGTCCCGGCAAAAATCGAAACATGGCAAATGACCTGCGATTTCTGTGCAAAAATATTCACTCAATACACCTGTAATAGTAGCATAAAACATATATTTTGTATATGAAACACATACATGGCATCAGAAACCGAATAAGGAACCCAAACGCTACCAGAATAAGTGTATATAATGGCAAACAACTGAAGATCTGTCAACACCACTTGCTGTGGGTATGTGTTGTCCTGCAAAATCCGATGTTTCCACAAAACATGTCCCACTATGGGCATTGGAAAAGGTGTCAACCATAATGGTCACAAGCAGTAGTGAGAGTACACAGCCGGGTAGCTGTGTCGACATAACAACAGGAAGGAACCAAGAAACCCTAAACACAGGCAAACATGTGCAGAGCAACATGTCCCACACCCAGCCACGTGTTTGTCGCATACACAGGACGGCGTATGTCTAAGTGTAATATCCAGAAGCAGAACCCATGCATGCAAATGTAATACAAAATAGCCCCAATGTAGCATGTAAGTCCCACCCATGTACACCTGTGCACCCAAACCAGCTAGCATCCCTGTGCAGCTACACACCTACACACAATGGGCATACCTGAAATGTGGTAAGAAGTATTGTCTTAGCCAGTGCCACGCGTGCAAATATGTACCCCACATGTCACCAACCCACCTCAGGTACAGATATAGAAATGGCTGCATGTGAATGTGTCTGCAGAATGTGTACATCCCACATGTGGTATGTATCCGTCCAAACCATATAGGTTTGCACATGCCACGGTGCACATAACTGTACACATGTGGACAAGTCGGGTTGTTGAACCACCGCACCGATGATTAGCTATGCAGAGAAGTCAAACACATATAGCGGAACATGTGCCTACCAAACAGGACGTCCTAACAGGGTGCCACAGGCACAGAAGGGGAAGGTGGGACATCACATGTGGAGAGCAGCGTTTCCGGACGGCCAACTACACAAAGTCAAGGTAAAGGACGGAACAACATGCATACGTCCGGATGGATGTTGTTAGAAAAATATATATAGAAACACATATGAAGTGCCAGTTTAGAAGCAACATACTATATAATGTATTGAATTGTACTGTACAATATGGCAGTAGAAATGATCATGCATGTAATTGGTGAAGCATAGCTGCAGTGTGGTCGAACTCTGACCCTGGCAGTAACCAGTTCAGCAGGGTTATGTCTCTCAGCATCAATTATTTGCTGGGTTACAGAAAAATAAATGTATGTACATGTATAACATCCTCCCTTCCCCTGAGGAGGATGGCCTTGTGAGCACTATCAAAGATAGAGTACAACTCCTTACCAGAGAGACAAAGGAACGTATTAAGAAATGAACTGACTATTGTGCGGAACAGTCCAGTGTCCTTGAAACAGCAACAATTACAGAAGGACACTGTAATTGACCAGGTGCCTTGCAAGGTTGTGTTATTCCCATGGGAAAACATTTTAAAAGCATGACCTCAGCACCCTCGTATGTATAGAATATTGCGGACCATAGTGATGGAAATGCCCTGTGACTGAACACGTCAGTAAGGTGGGCAAAAGCTGATTGTAAACACTATATAAAGAAATTGCTTACTGTATAGAGTCAGACAAACCTCTCATACTTGGACTGTATAGTTTACTGCCTGCCTGTGTACACTACTAAAACGTTGTGAACCCGAGCTTCCTGTGTTATTGACTGTCACTTCGGAAAGCCTACTGATGTCTACAGTCTGGTTTTAACAACTTATGTGACATTGTGGTCCTTGTTATCCGGAATTCCTTGGTAAGCTACAGGTCAGAGTGCATGGGTGGTTAGGCGTGCAGGAGAATTTGCCTAAATAGTTCTTCTTGAGTGAAAAGACCTCCGACTGAATTGTTGTGTGTAAAGAGGCTGTCCACTGTCTGATCTGTGGCTGAAAAGCGGAAAACTGGATCCCAAGAAGAAAACGTGCAGTCATAAACAGGAGGCTCAGGTAAGGAGGGTTTGCCTCTTTGTCTCTATTGTAGATCAGGGAACAGACTACATTGTGTTTCTGTTAACAGTTGTGATAGCAGGTCGAAGACCAATCCAAGTAGTTTTAAATTTGGACATAGATCAGGGGAACACAGAGTAGAGTAAATAGTCATAGTAGACACTACAGTGGATACAGGGAAGGAGATACCATGTGGTACGAGAGAAGGGTGACGTAACAGTCGTGTAGAGGATATGGGAGATTAGTGCACAAACAGATCGTGTGATCCGCGTTTGACGGGTGATGTGAAGTACATGCAATTGCAGAGAGCACATAATGTGAGATATTCTGCAAAATGGTGCAATAAATATGACATAGATGGTATATTATACAAACTATCATTACTGAAACATTGGAACCACTGAAAATGTGATGCAGGTGTTCTAGGGTAACCACCTGTCCCACTGTGTGAGGGACAGTCCCTCTTTGGCCACTTGTGTCCTGCAAACAAACTGAACAAATGGCAAATGTCCTGATATACGACAAAAATATTTCATATATCTTCTTTAATGGTAGCATAAAACAGTTATTTCGTATCTGAAACACCAAAATATCATAATAAGCAGAATAAGCAACTCAAATGCTACAAGAATAGGTTGCTCTCCTGGCAAAAAGTGAATTGCTGTCCTTTGTACTGGCTGTGGGTATGTTTTGCCCTGCAAAATGACACGTCCCTAACACTAATGTCCCACTTTGTGCATCTGAAAAGGTGGCAACCATAAGATGTGCAGGCGAAAAAACAGCTACAATTGGGGATCCATCAAGCACATAGGTGGATTGAGGTAGTAAACCGAAAGGAACAGAACACTAAAAATGCGAAAGCATCATACGTACACAAAGAAGATAATAATACAGTAGTAGCGACAGCACCCCCCCCTCCACCACCTCCGATACCACATCCAGGATATGAAGCGGGAGGGCAGGCTAGTCCCCCCACGTTATCCTGTGGCAACAGAGGTATCACAATGACCAAATGTAAGAGAAGCTATTGAAACCACATCCCGAACCCGTAAAATACCTAGGGACAGTCAAGGAAGAAGAGAGTCACTAGAACAGAGTGAGGATATTTGTCAATTAATTGAAGTACCGAACCCTCATGCAGGACAGGAAGGCCAGGACCCAACTCCCTTAGTGTATAGACCGTGGACACCAGAAGATATCTGGAAAGTCACAGAGGGAATTCCCCATCTACAAACTAATCAGTATTCACCATGCAATACCCCTGTATCTTCTGATAGAAAAGCAAATGGGGAATGGCGGATGGTACAGGATTTACAAGCTGTAAATCATGTAATAACACCTAAGGTACCGATGGTGCCAAACCCACACACTACAATGAATGCTATGAACCCGCCACAGAAGTATCTTACCGCGGTACATCTAAGCTATGCTTCCTTTTCAATACCTATACATGCAGATAGTCCGTATTGTTTTGCATTTACATTCTCAGGGTAAGAGATACAGCCATACCTGGCTATCGCAGGGATACTGTGAAAGTCCAACGATATACGCACAGGAGATGGCTAGCAACATTCCGGTGTTTACTCCATCCGGGGCCAGTCAAGTTCTACTTTATGTGGATGATATTCTGCTTGCGGCCCCTACCCAGCAGCAATGTAGGGAAGATACAATAGCATTATTGAAATATTCAGCAGAACAGGGACATAAATTAAGCAAGCATAAATTGCAACTACAGAGAATACAGGTCAAGTACCTGGGATATGTGGTATCCAAGGAGGGTAGAACATTACATGACGATCGGAAGGCAGCAATTTCACAAGCACCCAAGCCAACTACCAAGAAGGGAATGATGTCCTTCCTGGGCCGACTAACCTTTGTCGGCGCTGGTTACCAAACAATGCTTTGGAATCTGCTCTATTGTCTGCTTTAATCTTTAATACACCTATGGCAGCACAACATATACTACACAGGATTCCAGTAGCAGAAACAGCTTTCTGCAGACTAAATGATTGATAGCTTCAACATCTGTTTTAGGTCTCCTGAATAATCATAAGAGATGTTGTCAGACTGTAGATTGTAAGCAGGGATATATGACGTCAGTCTTGACGCAACAGCATGGAAGTAAGCAACGCCCCATAGCTTACTACTCATCGCAGTTGGACACAGTGGCATGGTCAGTGCCACATTGTGTACAGGCAGTTGTTGCAGCACCCATGGCAGTACAGGCCTCGGCCTCAATGTTATTATTCCACCCTCTCACTGTGAGAGTGTCCCATGCAGTTGCGATCATTCTGCTGCAAGAGAAAATAGCATTCCTGACCCGTGCTAGACATCTTTCTTGTTTGACCATACCCCTGAGTCAACCTCATATGGTGATTGAACGTTGTACAACATTAAACCTATCAACGTCACGTCCGACACCTGTGTATGGCACACCACACAGTTGCCTATATGAAATGGAGGAAATAACTCCACACAGACAGGATATCACTGATATACTCATAGATGATGCAGAGGTGACAGTTTATGTGTACGGATCATGTAGAAAGAGTCCAACAGGAAAGAATCAAGTAGGTTATGCAGTAGTTATTGATAATGAGATTGTAGAAGCCCAACCCCTGCAGCATAACATGTCTGCTCAAGCAGCAGAATCGATAGCTTTAACACGTGCTTGTACTCTAGCGGAAAACCTGATGTGTGGACATTTATACCGATAGTCAGTATGTTGTCTCTACAGTGTATGTTTATGAGCAGCAGTGGAAGAATAGGGGAATGATAACATCCACCGGTAAACCGATAAATCATGCGCAATTTACCTTGAATGCATTAGATTCGATTCAGTTACCCACTAAAGTAGCTAATTGCAAATGTGCAGCTCATACAAAGCAACAGGATAACAGTAGGAAAGGTAAGGCACGAGCTGATGCAGCTGCAAAACAAGCAGCCTCACAGTCGGAAAGTGTCTTTTTGAATGAGGAATGACAATCCTCAGACATTATAGATGTAGAAATGTTACAAACAATGCAAACATGAACTACGAAGCAGAAAAGCAGACGTGGGTATGACGAGGAGCAATCCTTGAAGACGGACTGTACATATCCACAGTGAGAAAGCCAATATTAACGTCTAATGTATTCAGATATGCGGCTTTGTTGAGCCATGGGTAGAGCCATGTCTCAACAGACGGGATGGTACAGTTGGTTAACAGAATATCCCTAACATACGGAATCAGGAACCACATACAAACATCATGAGCAGTGTGTCATATTTGCAGTAAACATCATGCACAGGGAGCATTTAAACTGAAGGGAGTGGGTTTACCTACACCACCATAACCGTTCCGTACTATTTGTATGGAGTTTATACAGCTGAATAAATGTGAAGGGAAGAAATACTTGTTTAGTGATTATAGATATATTATCAAAATGGGTAGAAGCATTCCCAATCAGGAAACCGGATGCAGCAGCAGTGGCAAAGGTCCCAGTAAAATAAAGTATCCCTATATCTGGCATACTGTAAAGAAGCTACAGTGACAATAGAACACAGTTTGTGAACCAGACAATCCAGCAACATTTGCATGTACAACCCACAGTCATCATGACTGGTGGCGAGGTACACTGGGATCCCGAGAAATAAGTTGAGGAGGTTGATGGGTGACACCCAGACGAGTTGCATTTGCTGTCTACCTGTAGCATTGCTGAGCATGACAACAGTTCCAAATGTAAAGTGTTTGACCCCCTTCGAAGTAGTATTTGGAATGGCATATCATGTGCCACAGTGGAAAGCTGTCATGCCTGCAGAGCTGGAGGTCGATGGCTCATTAGCAAGTTACATGAGAGGATTGTCAACCAATAACACTGTTTTGCAGTTAAACTCTTTTACAGATAAAGAGCAAGCGAAGTCGGACGCATAGCTGACTCCAGTATCCTGTGTGTATTTCACTGTTATCCAGAAAAGTTACTTTCCAAGTCCAACGTGGGAAGGTCCGTACCAGGTACTGTTGGCAACGCCTACTGCAGTAATGTTTGCGGAGAGGTCGTCCTGGGTTCACCTCACCTTATTCAAACCGGTAAAGGATATCAAGTCTGATTTACATGTTGTAGCCAATATACCATAGAGACAGAATCACCCGGGCCAGACTGTATAACAATACAAAGCAACCCCAAAGACATTTGGTTTACTGTCGTACTGATCATACACCTATTAGCCATGTCTGTGGTGACTTTACATTTGCTGGGACCTTACCTGCATATAACTACACAGATAGAAATAGTGATACGTGATGAACTGGCCACAGAGTGGCATCCAAACTACAACACATACCTGGGCATGACGCGTGTGCATGTACAGACTATGAACATTTCAAATTGCTGTGTTTGTACTGCCATGCCTACATCATATGGAGGACTTCTGATGTATGTTGTCCCCTTGGGGATAGATTGAGACTTGTGAATATTTACACTTTGATACAGGTTCTGTGAGATCACAGGACAAAGTGGCACTGTACTTACCTGTTACACAAAAAGGAATTGTCTGTTTTCATAAACATGATACAGTTCAAGTTGGTGTGAGTAATTGTAACATAACTGTGTCTTACAAATGACATATAACAGCCAAAGATCACACTACTAGTTGTAGCACCATTCATGATGTGTATTGAAGCTTCATGAGAACAATGTTGAAAGATGTGCAGAAACATCCTGAATTGTATAAACAGTCCTCTGTCATAGACAGGAAAATGTTACATGCAGAGTTAACCCGCATCAGTAGTAAAGTATAATATTGTTATTATGTTTGGGGGAAAAAGCATATCAATGGTTACCTGAGAATTGGTCCGGCAGTTGTTTTTTGGGTTTCTGGCTCCAGTCATATGACATACTGTACAATTGCCTCTGGGTGCAAACGAACTGTAAGACATATAGTTCAAGAACTGGGAACACAGTCGAGATAACTACTAATTCAGTGGGTGAAATGGAAGCTGTTCTGAAAAATCATTCTTCTGCAAGAGATAAAGGAATATTGACTCATATGGACTTGAGTGACAGCGTTATATCTTGGGCTGGAACAATCCCAGCTTGTGGAGTAGTGAAATCAATCAGGGAACAGAGGAAGTTGTCAAAACCTGTCGGAGGAATGAGCAATGTGACTTTCCACTCTTGAACTTGTGACTGATGAACTGGATGCAATGAGAACTGTTGTGTCACAAAATGTAATAGCGCGACTGCACCCTGGCGAGAACTGGTGCGTCTTGGCGCTTATCAAAGAAGACCACTGTGTCTAAGTACCACTTAATAAGCACAATATCAATGCCCACCTAGAGGTAATACAGCAGGTGTCAGCCATGGCGGAACCAGGCCCAAACCCACTGACGAACCATTTCCACAAACCATTTGGTGGATGGGGTTCAGCCATACTGAATATCTTGATTGCCATTTGTGTTGTTCTTCTCATATTGGGAGCATGTGTCTGTTGCGGGATACTTTGCATGAAAGTATTAGTCAGGGACTTTGTCGGCGATCTGTACCGAGACTATGTATCAAGACCTGTAGTGGTATTTGTCAATACAAAATGAAATCCTTTCTGAAATGTACAACAAATGACTTGCCTAGTGAAACGGTCCAGAGAGGAAGAGGCTAGAGAATGAAATAATGTTGTATATGTTTCCGGATAGAATAGAAGCAATCAAAGGAGGGAGAATGTTAGCAAAATATATCTTTAAACATATATATGACGTGCTAGTTTAGAAGCAAATAGTGTATAATGCATATTATTCTAATTTACAATATGGCAGTAGAACTTATCATGCATGTAATTGCCTGTAGTGTAGCTGCAGTGTGATCGAACCCTGACCCTGGCGGTAACCAGCGCAGCAGGCATATGTCATTCAGCATTAGTCATCTGCTGGGTCAGAGAATAATAAATGTATGTACAGGTATATTTGTCATCCTTCCACTGAGGAGGATGGCCTTGTGAGCTCCATCTAAGACAGAGTACAGCTGCTCACCGGAGAGACAAAGGAACATAGTAGGATATGAAGTGTCGATCGTATCTGAACAGTCTTGGAACCTTGACAGAGCGGAATTTACAGAAGGACAGTCTAATACACTATGTGGCTCGCAAGGCTGTGCTATCCTCATGGTAAAACATTTAATAAGCATTACCTTAGCACTGTTGTAGGAATACAATATTGTGGACTATAGTGATGTAAATGCCCTGTGACCAACCACATCATTAAGGTGGGCAAAAGATGATTGTAAACACAATACTCATACAGCTGTTTCTCGTATATAGTCAGACAAAACTCTACACTTGTACTGCATAGTTATTTGCCTCCTAGTGCACAGTATTAAAACGTTGTTAATCTGTGCTTCCTGTGTTATTGACTGTCATTTTGAAAAGACTAATGAGTGTTACAGTTTGATCTAAACAACGTAATTGACAGATGTGTATGTTCTAGCATGGGAATAGGTCAAGCCAACCACCACAATCACCATGTGTACCACATACAAACAGCCAGTAACACGCAGTAGTAGTGCATGAAGGCATACATGACTGTGGGAATAGTACAGGACATATGGCACATGCCAAGTGCAGATGCATGACACAAACCCCAGGATGGGTGTCCCTGCAAAGAGGAACATGTGCCAATCACAACTCCCACAGATGTACCGGCAATAACAACACATGCCAAACACACAGAAACACTACCGTCCAACACACGACTGCAGCGGAGGCTGGTCAAACACCAACATGAAGCATGCACAAACAGGGACTTGTGTAATTGTTGCCTTAACACCCCCCCATAGGCCAAAGAAGAATGGAATGGACATATCCATGTAATGTTGTGAAGGATGTGTGGTAGTCCTCGGTATCACAGTGTTAGGGACACAGATACACTGTCATCAACCGTGGCGTATGTACACTGTAGACATACCTGCAAGTAATACAGAGGACACTCACGTGCCACAGAAATATACACATGAGAAGAGATGGGGATAGACAAGTGTAAATGGGACAAACTATGAATATAGGTTCATATGTCCGTAGGTACAGGGTAGGCCATCGACCCATGTTCAGCCATAACCCTACACCATAGTTAGGATTGCTTTGGCAACCTTCTGTGCCGGAGATAAAATACTTATGATATTGCTGTACCTCTGTCAAGCAGTGATAATGATGTAATCCCCGGCCTATATCTGCAATCCCCATCAATGGACAACATACCCCGAACAAGGCTATGAAGGATCTCTGTCTCACATGTACTGTGATGTAGATCCACAGCATTGTGAGTGTCGAACGTATGTGTCACGCCAACACATCCCATTAATGACCGTGACAAGGTTCATGTCACCTGCCCTTGTGGTTCTGTGGGATGCAGATACAGTAGGTGAAGCATAGACATGACATATGGGTTGACATGGCCTCGTACGTCAGGCACAGGTCAACACTAAACAACAGGTATGTGACTGAATGGGGCAGGGGTCCTACAAGTGGGGCAGCATTACACAAATCCATGTCACCCTGCATCTGTATGACAATTAACCTATGAGGCCTTCCCAGCTGCTGTAGGTGTTGGGTCGGATACCCTCCGAATGGGGCAATGTAGTCAATCATAGGTGTAACACGTAATGGGTACAAGGAGACAATGACCTACCCTGATGTAGATGTGAATCCCTGCACAAACAGGTGGGCAATGTACAAGTCCCACTGAACCACGATAACAACGCGTGTGTTGAATGAATGGTGACCGACAAACTCTGTCCCCTGATCCCTGGTAATCACCCTGTGCTCAGTGGACAGGCACCCGATATGCTGGACAGGGGTGACCTAGTACTCCTCGACAGGTATGATGTTGCATTACTTTGCATTTAGCTGTGGGACATGTCCCTGACAGGAGATATGCATATCTGAGAGGCCCCTTTGAAGGATATCTGTGTCAGATGTCCGTCCCACTATGGCACCTGTTTTGCAGTCATCTACAAACAATGTTGCCCATAACACCCCTGTGTGCCTGTACTGTGGAAATGTAGATGTATGAGAGGAGTGGACCCAGGAAGGGCCCCATGGGACACCGCTTGCGACAGGCAGTAGGTCTGACATGCTGCCAGCAACTATGACCATGTGGGTTGTGTCACATAGCCAGTTTACAACACATCCTGTGATGTACGTGTTCACATCCCAGCCAATGGGTTTATCAACGATACCTGAGGGGGGTAATGTGTTGAAGGCCTTTGCCAGGTCAAGGTAGGCTGTATGGACTGCAAGACCCCCATCAATGGGCTCGGTGACTGTCCCGAAAACGTCAACCATGCTTTAAAGGCATGAACCGCCCTGAACAAGCCAAACCATGTTGGATGCAAAGTATGCAGGTCCCCTATGCCTTCATCTACGAGCCGCAGTATGATCCCTCCACATGTCTTTGCAGATAGGTCTCCTCATCGTAATGGGACAGTAATAACCAGGGTGAGTGGAGGCATTGGCCCTGTGACGTGGGACTACAGTTGCCGTGCAACACAACCTGGGTATGTTACCTGAGGTGAGGCTACAAAAGAAACAGCTGTCTAACTGTGGGTCTAATTCCTCAATGAGATAGTGGAGTACACAGTCGGGTCACCAGCTGGTCTCATGGATGCTATGTTCACTACCCTGGAGAGAGCATGTCCCACCCGTGTGTCACAGAACATTTGGGGACCACAAACCGCTGGTACAGACATCTCTTCATGTGGGGGGGAGGGTGTGGAGATGTCCTCACCGAACTTGTCAGCCCATATTTTGCCAATGTGTGGATGTTGAGTAAACTCCACATCATCGTGAACCCAGTCAGAGCATATGTGGGAGTGACCTCCCAGGTGTTGAGCATAGCAAATGAAGGTGGTATGATTGTCAGCCAGGTCCATGTAGGTATATCTGTGCAATGTGCCCTGGACCATGTCATGACAGCGTGTAGCTCTACACACATAATGACCAAGGGTGTCATACCTCACAAGGTGTCTGCTCCGCCTTGTAGTAGCCACCCCCTCTTGTTGCACAGCTTGTGTGTATGGCTGGGGTACACCACACTGGATGCTTGGCATTGGTACAATGAACCACAGTTGGGTAAGGGAATGCCTGGTTCATGCAGTCCTGTAGGTACCGTGGACGGCATATGTGAGTGATGCAGTGGCTGCAGTACTGTCGACCACTGGCTCAGGGTCCCTAAAGGAGACCACAGTAGTGTTCAGAATTGGGAAGTCTGCCTCTGAGCAAGCAATGTGTATGGTAACCGCAACACTCACAGCAACGGATGCCAATAGCAGAAGCCATTGTCCAAATAACATAGATTACCGTTGGCATGACAATATGTATTATCATACATGTATTGACACTTGTCTGCTAAGTACACTTGCAAATGGCGGTAAGACCGGGCTAAAGTTCCGTGATTTACCCAGTCTGGAGGTGTTGTTCCGACAATAAAGTGGCGATACTCCCAACCGTGACCTCTGGGGATTAATTAAAGCGGTTGTTAACCTGCAACATTGGATGTACACCATTGGGTTCTGGTCTCGGAAAACATGGTTCCCGTAGCACTACACACTATGGGTAGTCAAGCAGACATCCGCGATTGTTGAACACACAGCATCAGTCAAACCCACTGGCCACAAGGACACAGTCCGACAAGCTCTACACTTTACATATGCACAGTGGTGTCCATTGTAGGACCCAAAAATTTATTCATGGAATACCTGCCAGCTTCCGTCATCACCTACATGAACTCATTGTCATGACCACGTCACAGCCACACATATGCACCGCAAGCGTGTTTAATGTTGATGATAGCTGTCCATGAAATGCAGCACATATGCACAGAAATACCCAGGGTACTGAGTCCATAGAAGTGCGTCCACATCACAGTCCCGCACACATGAAGGATGTGTAATGGGTACTGTCGACTGTTGCAGTCAAGGGATCCTGGGTATGTAGAAACTGGGCTCGGTGTTGTTTCACAGGTAATCCTTTGTCCCGCCCCGTGGGAGGGATGTGGGCGTAGTACCTGCCTAACTCCCTACTAATAATGCAAAGCATCCACCGGAGAATGCTAAATGCAGCCGTGAAATGTGCACAGCCCTATACCAGTGTCCAGTAGGCAATTCACATGGATGGACAAGCGTATGAACAAGATGGCACCCATAACTGCAAACCCGGTGGAATTACACTGCCGCAGTAAGGCATTACACAGGTAATACACATAGGGACCACACTTGACATTCCCCATACAAATAACACAGAGACCCAGATGAGAAAGTCCAAAGCAAAAATGAGGTACTGTAGAAACGGTCGGTGACCACTCAGAGCCCCCCAGGAATTAAATGCAGTCATCATAGTTTATTGCAGCGCTTTTCATCTGCTTCATAAGCAGACTGCCTCAGAATACATACAATGCAGTTCAACCTACTACATTTGAAACCCTTAATTGGGCAGTAAATAAGATGTGCTAAGTATTAATTAAATGCCTTAAAGGCGAACAAGCTAAAAAGTCTACTCAGGTTACAGATTGCACACAGTGAGTAAATCAGACATTGCTTCAAAATGTATATTCTTCATGAAAATAAAAATATATGTATTAATATCAAAGAAGAACCAACATAATGTTTTCCAAGTGTCTGAGTGTATAAGTTACATATATATGTTCTAGGGATTGTGCCAATATATTAAAAGAACTAGAGACACCTAGTAATATAAATGAACCCTAATATATAGACATAAACACTATGATTATGACTAATGTAAAATATATCAATGGAATGTAGAGATTAAAGATGTGGTAAAGTAAATATTCATTCACAAGGTTAGTTGAATAAAGCAATTCAGACATCCTTGTCAAAATAGTAAAACAAGGCCAGCCAGGTGCTCTGTCTCACATGTACTGGGATGTTGTTCCACAGCATAGTGAGTGTCTGGCTGATGAATCTGTCCCACCAGCACGTTCTATTAATGACAGTGCCAAGGTGTACGTCACCTGCCCTTGTGATTCTGAGGGATCTAGATTCTGTAGGTGAAGCATAGTCATCAAATTCGGGTTCAACCTGGCCTTGGATGCCAGGCACAGGTCACCTCTGGGCAAGTGGTATGCGACGGAATAGGGATGGAACCCTTTCAGTCGGTCAGCATAACACATATTCCTGAGACCCTGCATCCGTTTGTGGATGAACTGTCGTGGCCTTTCCAGCTGCTGCAGGTGTCGGGTCAGATACATTCTGAACGGGGCATTGTACTCAATCATAGGTGTAATGGTGATGGTACAAGGGGACAATGACCTCCCTGATCTAGATGTGAATCCTTCATGATCAGGTGGGCAATGTAGAAGGTCTATCTAACTACGTTAGCAATGTGTGTGTCGAACAGTCACCGACAACACGGGTCCCCAGATCCTGGTAAGTCCCGGTGTGCTCAGTGGATTGCCACCTATATGGTAGCTAGGGGTAACCTCGTTCTTCAGGAAGGGTATGACTATGCATTTCCCGGCATTTAGCTGTAGGCCATGTCTCAGGCACCAGTTATCCATAGCTGTGAGGCCCTTGTGAAGGATATGTATGTCAGATGTGTGTCCAAATATGGCACCCGGTTTGCAGTCATCTGAAAACATTGTCAGCCATAACCCCGTGTGTTTGCTTGTACTTTTGAAATGTAGATGTGTAAAACTAGTGGACCCAGGACTGAGCCCCGTGGGACAACACCTGTGACCGGCTGTGAGTATGACATGGCGCCAGCAACTATGACCGTGTGGGTTGTGTCACTTAGCCAGTTTGCAACCCCTCTGGTGAAGGATGTATTTACATTCAAGCAGATGGGTTTATCAATGATACCTGAGTGTGGTATTGTGTTGAAGGCCTTTGCCAGGTGTAGGTAGGCTGTATGGACTGCTTTGCCCTCATCAATGGCCTTGGTGACTGATCCTAAAAAGTCAGACACGTTTAAAAGGCATGATCTGTATCTGACCAAGCAAAACTGGGTTGGATCCAAGGTATGCAAGTCCCCTATGTCATTATGTATGACTTCCATCATGATCCTTCACCATGGCTTTGCAGATAAGGCTTGTCAAGCTAATGGGATGGTAATTACCAGGGTCAGTGGATGCACCATCCCTGTGAAGTGGGACTACAGTCGCCTTGTGCCACTACTTGGGTACGTATCCTGAGGTGAGGCTACGGTTAAACAGCTGTCCTAACTGTGGGTTTAATTCCCCATTGAGTTAATGGAGTACACAGCTGGGACACCATCTGATCCATGGATGCTGTGTTTACTGCCTTGGAAGAGCATTTTCCCAACTGTGTGTCACAGAAGTTCCAGGATCTACAATCCTCTGGTATAGATATCTCTCCATGTGGGGGTGAGGGGAGAAGTTAGCACCGAACCTGTGCCATTATGTTGGCAATGTGTAGGTTCAGTCATCCTCACATCATTCTGAACCCAGTGTGAGCACTATCTGGGAGTGTCCTCCCAGGTGTCAACATAGCTAAAGAAGGCCTTATGATTGTCTGTCGAGTTCTTGTTGATTCCTCTGTTGAACTTCCCTGGATGATTTCCTGACAGCCTGTAGTTCTTCACATACAATGAGCAAGGGTGTCTTACCTTTACAAGTATTCCACTCTATCTTGTAGTAGCTACCTCCAGTCGTTCTAGAGCTTGTTCATGGCTGGGGTCCACCAGACTGGATGCTTGGCTTTGGTACAAAGAATCTCAGTTTTGTATGGGATTGCCTGATCCATGCAGTCCTGTAGGTGCTGGTGGAAGGCATATGTACGTCATTCAGCGGTTTGAGTAATGTTTACCACTGGCTCAGGGGCCTCAAAGGAGACCATAGTAGTGTTCAGAACTGTAAATTCGGCTTTTGAGAAAGGTATATGTATGGTAACCGGCACCACCCACAGCATTGCATGCCAATAGCAGAAGCTATTGTAGATTGTCCAAACACAGGTGTGGAACATCATAGCAATAAACCACGCATGGATGTGGGTAATGTTAGATATACTCACGGCAGGCGTGGTGGATTCGAGTCGACACCGAGGGACCACACATATGCTTGGCCTTATGCATAGGCCAGCTAAGGCAGCCTCCTGAGGCGCGCTCACTCGCAGGCACCTTTCAAGCCTTTATTTTGTGTAGGTAGACCAGGGCGGGGTAGCGGTGATGTGGCAGTGGCATCATGGAGTACTTCTGCCTAGGCTGCACGTGACCTAAAGGCCACTCTTGCGGTGGGTAAATACAGCAGTACCCACTCCCAGATGCAGGTCATTGCTAGTATGACATATCATCTATGGCAAGAAACCATATATTCAGAACATAATGGCACAGCATAATGCCTGTCGCCTAAGCGCAGACATCGCCACCAGCGAGGCGGTGTGGACATACTCTGCGAGATGTCATTTACCAATGTCGACACTGTCTCTCTGTGGAAACAAAGTCAACATAGCGATTCAATACTAAACAGCGGCGGAGGCTGATGTCCCGTTGCTGAGCTGTTCAGCCTGTTCCGCCATGTTAAATGTGTAGCAGAGGCGGGACTGGCAAACTAAGCAACCCGGACATGTCCGTGGCTCGTGAAAGCCATCACGCAATGTTAAACCCATGTATTATGGCGAGACAGGTCATGAATACCGAGGGTTACTAATGGAAATAGAGATAGATTCGACCAGACCGTGTTCAATTACTATAACAACACTTCGACAGCAGGTAAGTTGCCCGGCCAATCAGCGCTGCGGTTAGGAAGGTATGGGGGGCATGGTATCATAGACACGGACAAACCGTGGCCATGTGACTCATCTAACATTCGTACACGGTCAGGGCAGTTCCATACACTGGGCCGACAAGACCAAACCCAAAGCACCACAGGGACACCTGACAATTGAAGGCCTGTATCACGTTGGGATATAAGCTCCTGTGATCTGAACATTCCTGCGGTCAAGACATATGCATCCTGGGCCATGAACGGGAGGGAATAAGGAATGTTTAACATGTAGTACTGCACTTTTCCCACCAGGAGAAGCGATGCCAGTGATGTGTGTGAGGGCAGGGGGAGGGGGGTGGGGGGATATGTAAATGTAGCTAAGTACCATGGGTATGCATATTAGCAAACACCGAACAGCTAGCGTGTGGTGGTCACAGTGGTAACCGGCAAGCGTGAATAGCAGTCCTGTTTGAATTACGACTATGGAACATATAAATGTGAGCATTACGTGTCGTGTCGTCCATGCTGCAAAGACGCATTACAGGTATCAAGGTGTACGATGCATTCCTACGTCTATCATCCGGATCAGAGATATGTTGCCAGAATAATCACGGCACTAACACAGACCCACGTAACCACACAGAGCCAGTAAACATATGGATACCCCAGAATACGGATATGCGTAAGCCTGCGCGTAAACCACAATTAGGAAATGCCGTGGCGGCGTAGCGTGTGATCCCTCGAGAAGCAGGGCAGGTTAAGGATGTGTCACTCCCGTCAACCAGACATGTCTCACCAAATGTCAGCCTCTGAAAGTATGGAATCAGGCGTAATGCCATGTAGAGAGTGGAAATACTGAGAAACACACTCTATCGTGTATGGAGACAAGAGCACTAGAATGTGGATAGAATCACGTATGTGTTAGTAGTATGGATTGATGACGGTATGCATCAGTAACCGGACCCACTATGAAGATTGCCCCCATGCGAATTGCGTCCAGTTG
Source organism: Protopterus annectens (assembly GCF_019279795.1). Classification (NCBI taxonomy): domain Eukaryota; kingdom Metazoa; phylum Chordata; order Ceratodontiformes; family Protopteridae; genus Protopterus; species Protopterus annectens. The sequence continues at coordinate 1,167,721,195 of NC_056741.1, read as the reverse complement.
GCTCACACGCGTGACCGGGCTACGCTAGCTGGATATATGTCCAGTGTCAGCAGAGGCCAGTGGAGAGAGCTCCAGCAGTGTCCTGCACAATCATAGCACAACATAGCAAAGTACTCATGTATGTAAGCAAAAGAACGACAACAGAAAGTGTCCACCTGAAAGGACTGGATACACACAGATCCCAGGCGCCAGAACAGATATATGGCCAGTGGAAGCGTCACAATTATGGGATCAGGGTCCTAAAGAAGCAAGAAGGGTCACACATGACACGCCAGCGGTGCCAGATAGACACTGGTCAATGTAACACACACAGCAAGATTGAGGGCCAACCAGCCATACACCATGCCAGAACCTGTACAGCGGAAAGGTATGGCATGGTAATTGATAATGTGTACACAGGTAATCCACAGACAGTAACAAAGAGAGGTATGAAATGAGAGGTTCACATGTATACATCTACACACAGCAGCCCGAGCGGCCCGTATATATGACACATGGACATTGCGTTTGTCACGGAAAAGAAGATGTAAACAACTACAGTTCATTCCATTTCATATCGATATAGTTATGATACGAGTCATATTCACCGTAACATTGAACTTTCATGTACATTCATATTTATACAGAATTATGCTTCAATTGTACTTTATTGATTCCATGCTTTGGAATCGTAATGCAACTCAGTTATATTATTATTGATATTTCATACCATGGGTCAACGCTTTTCGACCTCTAAGGTTTACTCACCACTGTAATTATCAAATATGTGTCAGTATACCTGATTGTATTGACCAATATTGTAGTTATATAAACACACAGTTGTAGTTACATGATATTTCCATTAAGTAATGCTATGGCAGCACTGATTTGTATATGTTTGACACGCGTTGCTAATGCGACATGGAGCACTGTCCACTTAACTATGAGCAGGTTTGTTGATTAATTGACTTTAAAGCTGGCTCTGAAGGAAGTGTATAAGGGACGACTGTGTATCCTTCATTACGCATCCGGCGATGCCCCATGTTGAAGTGGGTGAAAAAGAGCTTAGTATGTTTTGTGGACTGTGGAGTGTATACGTTTTCTGGTCAATGTCCGGTTTTGGCCTGATACTCTGTTCAAGGATGTCTTTTTAGTAGCGATGACCAAGACTAAAGGTTTTCTGTATTTATGCTACTGGTACGTGGTATAGATAGGCGGGTAAAGCATAATATGATTTAGTCAAACAGACATCCGCTGATTGAGGGAAACATATGTGCAGCAGTCAAAAACCACTGGCCAGATGTTGACAGTCCAACACGTTCTACACTTTACATATATGCACTTCCGGTGTCCATTGTAGGACTCCAAAATTTACCCATTTGAGACATGCAAACAGCCAAGTGCGGTTGACCCAGGCGTTATACAGCCGCGTGACTACTGTGCACAGCTTTTATACGCTAACACCTGGCGTGTTCAAGGGGTTGATGACAACTGTACTTGAAATGCAGGACATATGAACAGAAGTACACAGATTGTCGTGGTCCGCCATAAGTGCGTCCACATCCCAGTCCCGCACACGCGGAAAGAAGTTGTATGGCCTGGGTACCGTGGAGGTTGCAGCCATGGGATCCTGGGTACACAAAATTGAAACTGGGCTCAAAAGTTGTTTTGGCAGATAATCCGGGTTAAGTCGCCCGTGGGAGGAGGGATGTGGCAAAATAGCCATTGGCCTCCCCACCAATGATTGCAAAGCATCCACCAGACTAATGGTAAAAGCAGATTGTGAAATGTGTACAGCCCTAGTATTGCACGTCGATGAAGCGAATTCCATGGATGGACGGGTGTCACGAGCCAGATGGCACCCATAACTGGAAACCTGGTGGAATTACACAGCTGCAGTAGGGCTCAACACAGGAAGTACAGATGGGGATGGCCAGTAGATCCTCCCACATGCAGAATCAGAACCGCAATGCTGAATCACCCAAGATGACACAGCACTCACAATCTGCCAGCAACAAAATGGGGAGCACTTTCGCTACCATACAGCCAGAACAGATGCAACCTGTGGAACACATATACTAATGGCACACTAACAGCGGTCAAGTAGGATATGTAAGTCATGGCTATGTTCCCACCTATAAAGAAGACACATGCTTCAATGAATACATGGGGATCAAACATGTTCCGGTGAATTGTTATGTTGACAGTACAGTGACGGATATGTCCTGTTGGGGCGTCAGAGAATTATGTAAACCAGTTAAGCTAACCTGCATCTTTGGATATACATCGGGTTATTTACAGTTCCAACACACCTGTTTCACGTACTTTCACGCGTGAATGGGTAGTCAGAGCAGACATCCAGGTGCGCCAACATACAGCAGCGGTCGAAACCACATGGATTGGACTGAAATCAGCAGCATCACATTTGCAAATACTGTCCATTATTGATTTAAAAATACATTCAACGACGCCCGACCAACGTTCAAACCACCAGATGGCCAGCGATAGCGGTGACTCGGCACAGTTGAACTGCTGCACCACCAGTGTGGTGGGTTGATGACAGGTATCTATGAAATGTAGGACATATGAGCAGAAATACAGATGCGTCATGCATATTGCGTCACATCGGTCGCACATATTGATATGTTGCGTTTATCATTAAATTGCAACAATGGGATGCGGGTATGTATGCAAGTAGAACCATTGTTTTACAGATAATTGAGCTATTTCACGCCCCATGGGAGGGTGTGGGTGTAACGCGACCTACTCCCCAGTATCAGTGCAAAGCATCCACGGATAATGCTAAATACGGAAGTGTGGAATGTGCAGGCGCTGCTAACAGTGTCCAGTAAGCAAACCCATGGTGGGTATATGCCTACGACCAGATCACTTACCATGCTTGCAAGCCAGTGGAATCCACAGGTGCGTGGGCATATCACAGAAATACGAATGGAAACTACAATGAAACACCCCATTGAAATCAGGCGGCCGTGCAAATACGGCGTACACAACTCGATCTGCAGCAACAACAACGGCGGGATCACTCGCTGCCATACTACTGCGGAACACATGGGCGATGACGGACGCAATGGCACACCAACGAAAAATCAACTCAGACGGTCATGGGATGTTGCGAAACACTGGTTCCGCTTATAAAACACATCGACAATGAAACAATCGTGTCCACATGGTCTGGCTGTGTCATATTGACAATACGGTGACGTGCATGTCCTACTGAAACATGCGAGGATTGCTGAAGCAGTTGCCAACCTGCAGCAGTACAGCAATACCATTTGATCATGATATGGGTTTGGCACCATAATATGTGTGATCAAACAGACATCCTCAGAATATTCTGGCGGCGGTCACAATCGCAGCCACGCGGGCACGGTCAACTTTCCCCATTTTATATATACATTTGGCCATTATGGGGATTGAGTTATCCGGGCATGTCAAACATCCGAGATCGGGAGGCCGAATGCTGTGACCGGCGACTCAGCACAGCTACATATATACCACCAGCGTGTTCAAGGTTGGTGACAACTGTCAAATGCAAGGACATATGCACAGGAATCCCCATTGGTCAGTCCATAGATGTGTGTCCATTCATTCCACCACACATGGAGTTATACAATGGTACTGTCGGGGTTGCAGCCATCTGGGATGGTGTCTTTTGCGTGGGTGTGGACTTGATTGGCAAGAAGATCGTTTATTCGCCCTGCATGTGCGGTGTGTGTGGCAATAACCTGGTAACTCCGCACTGATATTGCAAATAGGGTTACCACCTGTTACTGGAGGACAGTCCTCTTGGAGCAGTTAATGGTACAGCAATATTAAAATGGCAAATGTCCTGAGGTTGTAGGACAATTATGTCCCATATTTTATGTGACAGATTGCATAAAACAGTTGTTACCAATATCTAAAATACCTAAATGTTACAAAACATTGAATAAGCAACTAAAATGCTACAAGAATAAGCTTTTATTTGAGCAAAGTTAAGTTCTATCCTTTTGTACTGACCGTCGAACATTAACCAGCGGACTGCCGTCAGGCCATGTGTCTTGAAAATGTCCCACTTTGGCCATTTGAAAGGTGGCAACCTAAATGCAAATCTATTACCTGAGAATGCTAAATACATCTGTGACATGTGTGCCCTACTGATGTCTATAAATGAGTTCATGGATGGACAAATGTCTGACCAAGATGGCACCCATAACTGCACACCTGAATCCCCAAGCTGTAGTAAGGCAGAACACAGGGAACACATTTAGGGAGTACAGCAGACCTCCACATAGAATGTCAGGCCGCCCGTGGAATACGGCGTACACAGCTCTCAGCCTGCAGGCGAAATGACTGTGGATCACTTTCGGCTTGCATGCGGTGAACAAATAATAAACCTGCGAACTGATGGCACACCACAGCGTGAACTGGGATGGTTATAGGATGGTTAAGCTATGGCGTGCCCATATAAAGAACATCCTTCAATGAATTAATGGTCCCATGTTTTGGTTTGTTAAAGTTGATGACGAAAAATACCAGAGGCGGGAGTGTCCCAATGGGATATCTGCACAGGTTGGTGAAAGCAATTGTTGGCTGCAACATTGGAGTTACAACATTTTGTGTGTGAAGTGGCGGATAACCTGGTTTCACGTGGCACTACATAATATGGAGTACTCAAACGAACATCCGTGATTGCTGAACATACGACGGCAGTCAGACCCTGGCCAGATGGACGCAGTACAATACATTACATGACATATGCGCATTGGTGTCCATTGTAGGACCCAAAAATTATCCGAATGCAATGTGTGAACAGGCGGCGATCTAGAGAACCAGAAGACCTGATGATAGCCGTGACTACGGCACAGCCACATATGTGCACCACCAAGCGTTTTTCAAGGTTGATGACAAGTGTCCATGCAGGACATATGGACGGACTCCCCAGGTTGCCAAGTCCATGGGCGTTAAGTCACATCCCGTTCACGCACACATGGAGGATGTGCAATGGGTACCGTCCGAGGGTTGCAGACTTGTGGGATCGTCGGTGCAGAAATACAGAACGTAGCCGATTGGCAGATAATCAGCAATACCGCCGATGGGGTATGTGGTATAACACATCGTTACTCCCACACTAATAATGCAAATCATCCACGGAGAGGTACTAAATGCAGCTGTGATATGTGTAAGCCTCTACCACCAGTGTCAGTATTCCCATGGGCCGGACAACGTTTGGTCGAATAGCACCCATAACAGCAAATCTGCTGGGATCACACAGCTGGCATGGCGAGCAGGGAGCCAGATAGGGACTACAGTAAGAGACTCCACATGCAAAAATTCAGACCCGCTGTCACGGGAATACCCGGGCGTACACAGCGTTGACTTCCCAACGGTGAATGGTGATCGCTGCAACGCCATACTGCAGAACAAATGGCCGACCTACGGGAACACATAATAATGGCACACCAACAACGTCAAATAGTAAGGTATGGATGTTGGGCTAGTACACACATATAAGGCATCCTGCAATGAATAAATAGGTTATACATGGTTTCTTCATGTTAATGTTACAATACAGGCGGGAATGTCAATGGATATCTGTGGATTACTGAGAAAGCAATTGTTAGCCTGCATCATGGGAACGCCACCATATAGAATTCGGTGTTGTGGAAGGCCGATTTCGTACTTTTACATAATATGGGTACTCAAGCAGACATCGTGACTGCTGGGACGTCCCGGCCGGAACACACTGGTCAGACGGACACAGTCAATATGTTCTCGCTGCATATGCTGCAATCTCCAGTGTGGGACCCAAAATTAACTCCTTCGCAATGCAACCTGCTTGGGCGGCAGGCCAGATGGGCAGCAGCCGTCACTCTGACTGGCCCGCCTCTTCACCACCAGGCGTGTCCAAGGTTAATGACAACATGCTTGAACTGCAGGTGATATGCACACATAGATCCCAGATTGTCAGTCTCTCATCGTAGAGTGCAAGTGGGTATGCGGGCATGGGTCTGGGTGTTGATTGGCAGATGATCCGTTGTCCTGCCCATTGTGAGGTTGGTGGCGGCACGGCGTTACTCCGCACTAATTATCGCAAAATCACCCGCAGATGCTAAATACGGCTGTGAAATGTGGACGGCACTATACCAGTGACCATTGGTTGATTACATGGATGGACAATGTACGACGGATATTCTTCCATGACTGCAAACCTGGTGGAATCACACAGCTGTGGTAAGGCACAACACCGCGGAATACAGATAGGGACTACAGTGGGGGCTCATCACGATGTCAAGTGCCCATTATGGCGTCCGGCATACACAGCACCCGTCTGCTGAAGATGAATGGGGATCGCCGCTACCATACCGTGGAACACATGGCGACCTGTGGAACACCGGGCTAACTTTTTAACAATAAAGTAGAGGAAATCACAGGATCCTGACATGGCGTTCAAACATGAAGAACATCCGTCAATGCTTTAATAGGATACTACATTCCTTTGGTTGTGTGTCCGTGTGCGATACTGTGATGGACATCCTAATGGGACATTGAGGATGACCTAAAGCTATACACCATCATTGGATCACCATCCGGTTTCGGGTTTGAATACCTGGTCAGCGTGGCACACTACATAGCGCCGTGCAACCACGCATCGGCGATGGGGAACATGGTCAAACCCACTAGCCAGATGGACTGATCCAACAAGGTCTACCACTGTTACATATGCTGTGGTGTGCATGGTAGGACCCAGAGATTCCTCCGTGCATAATTCCAGCTGGACACGATCGGGTGACAGCGGCCATGTCCCGCGGTACAGCCAGACGCCTTTTTAGCGTGTTCCGGTTAACGACGGCTGTCACGGTCTGGGACATATGTACAGATATTCCCATATTATGAGTCCATAGAGGTCACGTCCACATCTCCCTTTTACATACAGGATGTGTAATGTACCGTGAGGGCTACATCCATGGGATCGTGCGGTGTCCGCGTGCGGGGCTCAGTGATGTTTGGCAGATATCACGTTTGTCGCACCATGGGAGGATGTGGGAGTAACACGCACTCACTGATAGTGCAACATCCACCGTCTAATGTGAAATGCAGGTGTGTGGAATGGCATGCATACTTACCAGTCCAGTGGGCACTTGCGAGGATGGAATGGCGTGGACTGGGATTGCCCATAACCGCGAATTTGTGTAACCACAGCTGCAGTGAGGCACTCTTTGAGTGGTAATACAGATACAGGAAGCCAGTAGACACTCCCCATACAAAGCCAACCCGCTGTGCAATACCGGCGTACACAGCTGTCAATATGCAACACGGTTTTGGATCACCGCGGCTCCATTACCGCGGGAGGAAAATGGGTAACCCTGTGGAACACCAATGGCAGAATATCAGCGTCAGCTGGGAAAGCCATAGATGAACGAAACATGAAGTCCCCACCAGTGAAGAACGTCAGCCGATTGAGTAATGGTGTTAATATCAGTTGACCGGAATACACGCAAATCCACATCAGACCGGCTGGCTTACACGCACAAAACTACGACACATAGGTAGATGATACAATTAGCGTCGACGTTTAGTCCGACAGGTCACATCGTGGTATCCAAGGTTACTCCATAGACATCTGCTACCACCCGACGTCGCTCTGGGCGCCAGCATCAAACTGGCGTCCGGGCTTGCTTCCCTTACGCTGCATGTTGCCTTCTGTGCAAACAATGAACGCGCAACCTTACAGCATAAAGCCACAGGCGCAATCGTATCTACACACACATATGTTAACACCTCCGACATACCAATATTAACTTTATGTATCATATGATATTGTACTATGCGAATACTCATCATTGATGATTTAACAATGTATGGCAGATATGCGCCAGCATATCCAACAGTAACCTGGCGGTACAGAACTGAATACAGTGTGGACGGATTGTGTGCTTTAACCTATCTGTGCAAACTGCATTCACATTGGGGCATGCACTCTCAAAGGAGGCCTCGCCAGTGTTCCGCCGGTCAGCCCTGCCCGTATTGGGCACCCCTCCTGCTAAACCAAATAGATCCGCATTCTGTATAGCTGATGAGTTCCCCCTCTGGTATTACAACTGGACATTGCAGATATGAGCGTATGCTTAGCGGTGCACACATCCAGGCGTGGGCGTACAACATTCTGTGGCTGGCCAGAGGCACTGCACACCTAAGTAGACCACTGTTTTGAGTGGGTGTGTCATGGGTATACCATGATGGGGCTGTGTGTCATATTGATGGTGGGCGGCAGGCCAGCCCAGGGCAGTGGGTCTAAGTCATGGCCGTGGGGGGTAGTACACAGTCTGCATTTGTGCAGGCACATGAGAAACTGTCAGATCTGCAGGGACTTACCCATAATTGGCATATACTACCAGATGGCTGTGGCGGGGACACACACACAACCATGCGCCTGGCACAGGTAGACATACACACTACAACGGCGCACACAAGGGTGTATGGGGTGTCCCAGATACCTGCCAGGGACCGTGAGATGGCTGTGTCACTTAATCCACCAGATGTCAATGCGGTGTTCTGGAATACGAGGACAGTGCATGGACAATGAGTGGATCGCAGCGGACCACAGTCATATGCTCTGCCCGTTACCCAGGCCATCGATACATGGAAGACAGCCGTCCATGCTACACAGCAGCTGATACGGACTAACCTTAAAATGCGTGGATAAACAATGACAGAGATACAGGCGGACACATGTGGCAGGCCGGGTGTGTCATGTTACACAACATCACCCCCAGCACACACCACTTAGCATGGTGCAGGTGGAGATCACGCTCACAGTGCTGCATTACAACTTGGGCCTGGCGGTACACACTGCATGCCATCAAGAAACGCCACAGGGATGGTGGCAGGATAGGTGTGTTCTAAGTAAGCCACAAAAGGCAATACCATACCAGACCTTATGCAGCTGGGGTGGGGTTTGCCCACATGTGGCGGGCATGTTGTTTGAGCATCACACCCACATGCCCAAACACACAAACGCCTAGCACAGGTATGGAATGTGCTGCACTGGATACCGTGCAGCAGCAGAGCGCATCTGGGTGGGTGGCAACATCCAGCAAAGGAATGACGCTGATAGCCAAGGTTTTGTGTTGCGAAGCGTCTAAAAGCTAGTTCCATCTGCAGAGGGGCTGGAAGCCACACACACACACACACACACACACCCGAGGGGCCGGGTCGAGACTTATGCCTATCTCATGATCTCACTACAGTAGCAGAAGCATTTACAGAAACCCAGCGCTACGGGTTGCCTGACGCGGTCAGAGGCATACTGGGTGGGTGACATCACCGTGGAACAATAACAGCAATAGCCAAGGGATCGTTACGGCGTCTAAAGCTAGTTCATCTGCAGAGGGAACCCGGAAACACACACACACACGGAGGGCCGGAAATTGAACTTAAGCCTATCACGCGATCTCACTGGTGAAGCATTTTGGGCGCTACAGTTTACTGGGCTGGTCAGTTCAAGAGGGCATACTTCTAGGTGGGTGACATCACTCGTGAGACAATAGCTGGCAATAGCCAGGGATCGTGCAAGCGTCTAAAGCTAGTTCATCTGCAGAGGGCCGGAGAACTGCAGCACACACACCGGAGGGCCGGGGTGAGACTACGCCTATCTACATGATCTCATTACGGTATGAGCATTTGCAGAGCAGCTACGGTTTACTGAGCTGGCGGTCAGAGCATACTTCTAGGCGGATGACATCTCGTAAGACAATAGCTGGCAATAGGCAAGGGATCGATGCAAAACGTCTAAAGCTGGTTCATCTACGGAGGGCGAAACACACACACACACACACACGCGCACACACACACACACACGGAAGGGCCGGGTGTCGAACCATATCTACATGATCTCACTACAGTATGAAGCATTTACAGAACGTGCTACCGAGTTTACTGAGCACAGCGCTGTCAGAGGCATACTTCTAGGCGGTGACATCACCGTAAGACAATAGCTGGCAATAGCCAGGTATGTGCGGCGCCTAAAAGCTAGTTCATCTGCAGAGGCAGCTGGAAACAGCTGGAAACTGGAAACACACACACACACACACGGAAGGGCCGGAGTCGAACCTACGCCTATCTACATGAACTCACTACAGTATGAAGCATTTACAGAACGGCCCACCCAGTTTACTGAGCACAGCGCTGTCAGAGGCATACTTCTAGGTGGGTGACATCACCGAAGACAATAGCTGGCAATAGCCAAGGTATGTAGCGCCGCCTAAAAGCTAGTTCATCTGCAGAGGCAGCTGGAAACACACACACACACACACACACACACACACACGGAAGGGCCGGAGTCGAACCTACTATCTACATGAACTCACTACAGTATGAAGCATTTACAGAACGCGCTACCAAGTTTTCTGAGCACAGCACTGTCAGAGGCATACTTCTAGGCGGGTGACATCAGACGTAAGACAATAGCTGGCACTAGCCGCGGGTATGTGTTGAAGCGTCTAAAAGCTAGTTCATCTGCAGAGGCAGCTGGAAACACACACACACACACACACACACATACACACACGGAAGGGCCGGGAGTCGAACCTACGCCTATCTACATGAACTCACTACAGTATGAAGCATTTACAGAACGCGCTACCAAGTTTACTGAGCTCAGCGCTGTCAGAGGCATACTTCTAGGTGGGTGACATCACTCGTAAGACAATAGCTGGCAATAGCCAAGGTATGTGCGGTGCCGTCTAAAAGCTAGTTCATCTGCAGAGGCAGCTGGAAACACACACACACACACACATGGAAGGGCCGGGAGTCGAACCTACGCCTATCTACATGATCTCACTACAGTATGAAGCATTTACAGAACGCTACCGAAGTTTACTGAGCACACCGCTGGCAGAGGCATACTTCTAGGCTGGGTGACATCACCGTAAGACAATAGCTGGCAATAGCCAAGGTATGATGCGCATCTAAAAGCTAGTTCATCTGCAGAGGCAGCTGGAAACACACACACACAAACAAACACACACGGAAGGGCCGGTAGTCGAACCTACGCCTATCTACATGAACTCACTACAGTATGAAGCATTTACAGAACGCGCTACCGAGTTTACTGAGCACAATGCTGTCAGAGGCATACTTCTAGGTGGGTGACATCACCAAGACAATAGCTGGCAATAGCCAAGGTATGTGCGCGCCTAAAAGCATGTTCATCCGCAGAGGCAGCTGGAAACACACACACACACACACGGAAGGGCCGGGAGTCGAACCTACGCCTATCTACATGAACTCACTACAGTATGAAGCATTTACAGAACGCGCTACCGAATTTACTGAGCACAGCGCTGTCAGAGGCATACTTCTAGGCGGGTGACATCACTTGTAAGACAATAGCTGGCAATAGCCGATGTATGTGTTGGGTTGCCCTAAAAGCTAGTTCATCTGCAGAGGCAGCCAGAAACACACACACACACACACACACGGAAGGGCCGGGAGTCGAACCTACGCCTATCTACATGAACTCACTACAGTATGAAGCATTTACAGAACGCTACCGAGTTTACTGAGCACAGCGCTGTCAGAGGCATACTTCTAGGCTGGTGACATCACAAGACAATAGCAATAGCCAAGGGATGTGTTGCAAAGCGTCTAAAAGCTAGTTCATCTGCAGAGGCAGCTGGAAACACACACACACACACACACACACACACACACACACACACACACACACACACACACACACACACACACACACACACCGAGGGGCCGAACCTACGCCTACCTACATGAACTCACTACAGCATGAAGCATTTACAGAACACGCTAACGGGATTACTGAGCACAGCACTGTCAGGAGGCATACCCCTAGGTGGGTGGTATCATCTGCAGAGGCAATGCGTCCGATAGGGAATGAAGACAGAGGCGCAGTCACGCAGCCTGTTACCATCCCAAGGTGGCCGCACAGTAACACGTTAGTGCTGCAGTCCGGAATACCAAATAACTACTGATCAGTACATCACGACAGGAAGGGATGCACCACATGACACTTTACCCGGGATGAGGGCATCCACCGCAGGATGTAGGCAGCCAATGTGGCATGACAGCCACATTCAGCATGAAGCTATACAGGATGAGGATGCACACACGCAGAGACACTGTCAGGTGACTGGATCACAGGCTGCAAAGCGTACACATGCTCACACAGCAGCATGTGTCATGGATGGTCACCATGGCTATACAGGATGCCATTGCTCAGACAAGTGCACACACACATCCAACACACACAACACACAGAAGGGACCACCACACAACACACGCCGCTACACGCCCAGTTGCAGACATCGGTGACGACTGTCGCGGTGTGTCCTCGGCATCTACACAGCTGCTTACTGGGCATGCTCAGACACTTAGACTGCACAGAGCAGACATGCATCCACATGGAGCAACAGCATGGGTGGCAGAATGTGGACCGACTCGCACAGAGCAGATGCGCACATGGAGCAACAGCATGGGTGGCAGAATGTGGTGTAGCCATGCCACAACCAGACCCTGGCACAGACGTGGTTGCAAAGGGGATACAGGCATGCTCCCGGGTATTACTGCAGTCGGGCGTGCACTGTCCTGTGTGTCCATCTACACAGCTGCTTACTGGGCATGCTCAGACACTTAGACTCGGCACAGAGCAGACATGCATACACATGGAGCAACAGCATGGGTGGCAGAATGTGGACCGTCGCCGTGTGTCCAGCCACACAACAGCAACCCAGCCATGGCACACGCGGGCCATGGCGGGGATACAGGCATGCACCCGGGTATTACTGCAGTCGGGCGGTGTGCACTGTCCTGTGTATCTATCTACACAGCTGCTTACTGGGCATGCTCAGACACTTAGACTCGGCACAGAGCACACATGCATACACATGGTGCAACAGCATGGGTGGCAGAATGTGGACCGCCGTGTGCCCAGCCACACAACAGCAACCCGGCCATGCCACAGACGTGGCCGTTGCAGCGGGGAATATCCAGGTGCAATTAACCATGGGTAGGACTGCCCTACAGTTTGTTGCATGCTACAGACCACCCTCCCAAACCCAGGATACCTGCACAGCCGTCCTGAGGACACTGGTGAGTGTGCATGCTCTCACAACAGCACCGTATTGGGTGACATCAAGCACCCATACATAGACTGGGAACATTACCCATGACACAACACCCTACGCCACAGGTCCCGGGTGTTCATACACGTGACCGCTGTGAAACAGCCATGAACCATACCCACTAGGGGGGGACGTATACCAGTTCTGCCCATCACACATGGGGAGGAAATGCTCCACACAGGATGTACATCCCTCAATGGTGATGTCAGACCATATAGTGGATCCACTGGTAATCCACATCCTGCACCCAACACTGGCATGGGAGACCTAAGTGAGGACCTCTCCACAGCAAACCACAGACATCATACGACCGGTGTGGTACCCTACAAAGGCACCATGACAGTGGTGAACACAGGCCGCACTGCCAACTCACATACGAATGCCTTCTCTGAGCACACACAGGGATGTCCGCACCAAGTGATCATGATAACATCAGGACCTTGTCCACCACAGGTAGGCACATGGTCTGGTGGACCACAGCCACTAACAAACTGTACATCAACAGTTGGAGCTAATACATGACAGAGCAATATCAGTACCAGGGAAGCCATCACCCATTCATACCAGCGTCAACATACGGCCACACATACAATCATCCAAGGCCGCTTGTGGGAGTGGTACTGCAGAGGGCACATGAGACAACCATAGGGCCTTCCTTAACTGTGGTAGGGACATGGGTGGGAGCACAGACATGGCCAGAAATGATCCAGAATGGTACAACGGTCACTGCACCCACAGACATTGTCAACAAACCAGCGGACATGTTCCATGCATACATCCACCCCCCACCCCAAGAGGGGACATATCCATCCCACCAGAGTCTAGCCTCCGAAACATCTCATATGCCCTGGAGTGATCTGATATCTGTTAGATGGTTAACACAGCACCAATGGGCCCCGATGGTGTCCCTGGCTGTGTGCTACCCAACCTCATTGAGGCCCTCACCCCACACATAAGGCCACTGTCTCATGTTAGCCTTACTACGGGCTAGGTCCCCGCTGGATGGCATATGGCATCTGTGGTCCCACTATGCCAGGGTAGTGCTGTTATGGACTGCAGACATTACCGCCCTATCAGCTTGGCAAGGCTTGTCTGCAAAGCTGCGGGGAGGTCCCTACAGGTGCCCATTGATACAAACAGTGGTGTTCCGCCAATACCGAACGTACCCACAACAACTTAGTCAAGGGCAGATCCTGCCTCCCAAACCTGCTCGTCCTGTCTGGAGCAGTCACCAAGGCCATTGATGGGGGTAGGTCGGTTTGCACACACTACCATGACCTGGTGGGAGTGTTCAGAACGCACTCCACATGGGTCTCATGGAAAGGCTCACCAGTGTACATGTGGGGACATAAGTCACACGATGGTTCTCAGAATGGTTGGAGGTCACACCACACAGGGTTTGTGTTCCTGGTGCCGTCAGACTAAAAGCTGGTCTCAGTGGAGGCCCACAGGGCTCAGTCCTGGGCCCCTGCCATTCGGCATTCGACCTTCAATGTGCATGCCAACATAGGGGATTGTGGCAGACAAGGTATGCAGATGACTGCACACCGCCACCATACCCAACACCCCATCTGACACGGACATCCACCTAGGGCGCCATACACATGGATAACTGGTGCGAGCTATGGCCTGTTGCTACATGCCAGAGAAGGTGCAGACCTACCCAGTGTGAAGGACATGTTTGCCCCAACGTAACATGTAGGTGGTAATCCATTCAACATGGTGGACGTGTTCATGGAAATGGGTACCACACCTGTCAGTAACCTCTGTCAACACACACAATGCCAATGTGGGTGGGAAGACATTCCACTGTGGCCACCTGGTCTGGAAGGAATCACATCCACATCACGGGTGTTCATTGTACCCCTGTACACATCACACACCACAGCAATGATTGCGTATAATGGCACATGGCTGTACCTAACCTGACACCTGCAGCACTCGGAAGGACCACAAACATTCCACGAGGCAGGGATAAAGGTGCTGGGACATGTGTCACACACTGCCCGACCAAGGGGACTCCAGCTGTATACCTTCCCAGCACGTCTGCTCTGTGGTGATCTGTGCCTGACATACACAGCCATGTCCAACCTGGGTGACATGGACAAGTTCCACCTCCTAGGCTCCGGGCAAACACGGCCACAGAAGCAACTTACACACACCTCACCACAAAGATGACTAGGACGTGCTGGGGGAACAGGGTCAACGCCCAGAGACCCCCTACAACACGGAGAGGATTGCCAGCCCATGTGAAGCAGAGGCCCTGACTGCCTTTGTGCAGGAGTAATCATGACGTGTGGATGTGTGATCATAAGTATGCACCAGGCATCATCTCTGTGTCAGTGCTGGACAGGGGACAGGAGACTGATGGATGTGGTACCCTCATCCTAAGGGGTGTTAGCAGCCACACACAGTCTTGCTAGGTTTACACATGCCGTAGGGCACATAGCCTGGTATGTACATGTGCGCCTATGTACCTATGTAGGGGTCCATGCCGGTTGCGGCTAGCTGTGCTATGCTGATATTGCCAGATGTGCCTGTGGGTACCCCACGACTACACTTGGGAACTGATAACAGTGCTCCCAGTGGGCACATGCAAGTACACCATAAGTGGCATACGGGTTAACTGAACCAATATGGTGCTACACATGTAACCAACACGCATACTGTGTACACAGAACAATGAATGCTGCACCTGCACTACATGGTATATCTGCTGCATGATGTCAGTGCACAAACCACATCACATACGCACCTGTCACCTGCCATACACCAGCACCACAACATACACATCACATACTATGCAGACACAGGTATCACATACACCTCTCACTATGTTGTCCACCCTGTGCATCAGAATATGTTTGCATAACCATGCACCGATGGTGTAGCTCACAGTTCTGTGGCAGAGACTTCATCATATGCACAGGGTGATATGTGCCACAGGCATTGGCTGTACCAATGGATGACATCATGTGTGTGTAAGGGCCTGTGCATTTACTGGGCATGACTGTGCAGAATGCATGTGGATGTGGTGGAGCCCTACAGTTGTGTTTGCTGTGTGTGGGTATGTGTGTACACAGTTCAGTCATCTGTGATGCCTACACGGGTATACTTGGCAGCCCCAGACTGTACAGTGCAGGTGGTACGCTCACTGTGTCCGCCCGGCGGCGACGCGTGACCCGCGCCTGCCTGGGGTCGCACAGGCACTACCAGGTGGAAGTACACTGTGGCCACTCTCCGATGACACATGTCCGCTGGAAACGTGTCCACGCCGCCCAGGGCCACGCCCACGCGGGCCTGCTGTGTCCTGGTGTGGTGGTGTAGTAGCAGCTGCACTGCTGCTGCTACCAGCACTGTGTGGGTGGGCATGGATTAATTTCATTTTACGTATTATGTTTTTAATTGGAAATGCTTGCACAGAGCATTCTTAACCCCACACAGAATCAATAAAATTAGTTCTTCCATAAAAGAAATATGTTGATGTGAGCAAGAACACAATGCAGACTGGTACCACATTTCCTTTGATTGTGCTAAAATTAATCCATTTTAAAATGGTATTAATAACTTTCTACAAGCTTTGTTTAATTAATCATTTTATTTAACTAAAGCTCTTGAATTATTAAATGTGAACAAAGGTCTTCATTCGAATATGTCAAACATTTATCTAGTATGGGCTATACCTGCAATTTCAAGGAAGTGTATAACAAGAAGATGGAATACAAACACAATACCAACTTTAATGTAAGGATGTAGCTAGCAAGTTAGGCTGGTGCCAGGCAAGCAAGTATGTTAGTCCCAAACAAGAAAAATGCCAGCACCTCGGAGAGTCAGACAAATAGGTTTTATTTGACTTCAAAAAGCAAGTAATTAGACCGGTTTCAGCTCAAAGCTTTCCTCAGTAATACATTGAAGTAATTGCAAGAAGCCCTTATATAGCTGGAATATGTAAATTCATGACATCATTTCCTGTAATTAGTTAAGCATAAAAATGTTATAGTGGTAAAAAGTCACAAATGATACATTGTTAAAATATCATCCATCTGTAAATGAGTTTGCTGTCTAAATATCAATATGACATGACTCTGTAATAAAACAGAAAACAGAAAAAATCAAAGAAAAGAAAATGGTGATTTATACAATAAGAATTAAATTACTTACTGCAAAATCATAATTTGTCATTTAACCCTGGGGAGAAAAGTCCCCCTAGTTTAATAATCCACCTTCTCTCCTTTGTGTTAAGAATATCGTGCCATCCTGATTTGAAAGAGCGATCTCCCAAAATTCGATCAATAATAGTAAAGGTGAATCTTGCATTTGAATGTTTCATTGTGTGTTTGTAAAGTGCATTGGTAATTCTGTGATTTCTGATGTCCCCTAAGTGTTCTGAAATTCTAATACAAAACTGCCTTGATGTCTGGCCAATGTAAAAGGCCTGACATGTGCAGGTGGCTAAATAGATTATCCAATCTGAACTGCAATTTCCGAAGAAATTGATGTCATATACCTGACCTGTGTTTTTACTGGTGAAACTCGTAGTTTTGAAAATGTAATTGCAAAAGCTGCAATGGCCACAGGGGAAATTGCCAATGAGCTTATCTCCAGTAAGTGTCCTTTGTGTATAGTAGTCCTGCTTAGTTTTTGATGTGAATATCTTGGGGAATTTTTGGAATATTTAAATGGCAACATTTGGGGGATTGAATTCACTGAAGAACATCATCTCAATGAAATTCATTTCTTGGATGTACATTTGAAAAGACAGATTGATAACACACTGCAAACATCTGTCTATAGGAAATTTCCCCAGTACAATACTCTCTTACATGCCAACAGTTTCCATCCGAAACATATTACCAAAAATATTCCAAAATCCCAATTTATGAGAATAAGAAGAATATGTTCTTCGCAGGAAGACCTCACCAAATATCAACAGGACTTAACCAACAGATTTTTGTCCAGAGGATACTCATCACAAATCATTAATTCAGCGGTCCAAACCTGTGACTCCATACCCAGAGACTCTCTATTGGAATACAAAAAAAGTAAGAAAACTGGGGATTCCGATGTATGCAGATTGGTTACCACCTATGGCCGTAACAGTAGAAACCTGATCAATATTGTCAATAACCACTGGAATATACTTAACTCGCACCCCCTTTTAGAAAACTATTTAGGAGAACGTTGTTACTTCTCCTACAGAAAGGGTAAATCCTTATGTTCCCATTTCTCTCATTACAAAAAAACATCAAAAACTAAGCAGGACTACTATACACAAAGGACACTTACTGGAGATAAGCTCATTGGCAATTTCCCCTGTGGCCATTGCAGCTTTTGCAATTACATTTTCAAAACTACGAGTTTCACCAGTAAAAACACAGGTCAGGTATATGACATCAATTTCTTCGGAAATTGCAGTTCAGATTGGATAATCTATTTAGCCACCTGCACATGTCAGGCCTTTTACATTGGCCAGACATCAAGGCAGTTCCGTATTAGAATTTCAGAACACTTAGGGGACATCAGAAATCACAGAATTACCAATGCACTTTACAAACACACAATGAAACATTCAAATGCAAGATTCACCTTTACTATTATTGATCGAATTTTGGGAGATCGCTCTTTCAAATCAGGATGGCACGATATTCTTAACACAAAGGAGAGAAGGTGGATTATTAAACTAGGGGGACTTTTCTCCCCAGGGTTAAATGACAAATTATGATTTTGCAGTAAGTAATTTAATTCTTATTGTATAAATCACCATTTTCTTTTCTTTGATTTTTTTCTGTTTTCTGTTTTATTACAGAGTCATGTCATATTGATATTTAGACAGCAAACTCATTTACAGATGGATGATATTTTAACAATGTATCATTTGTGACTTTTTACCACTATAACATTTTTATGCTTAACTAATTACAGGAAATGATGTCATGAATTTACATATTCCAGCTATATAAGGGCTTCTTGCAATTACTTCAATGTATTACTGAGGAAAGCTTTGAGCTGAAACCGGTCTAATTACTTGCTTTTTGAAGTCAAATAAAACCTATTTGTCTGACTCTCCGAGGTGCTGGCATTTTTCTTGTTTGGGACTACAATACCAACTTTGGAAGACTTCTACAGTCTACTGAAGACCAGAGCATTATTGGAAATTAAAATTAAAGAACTAAGAATTTATCCAAAGCCATTTATCAACAACCCTTGGGTAAAAGTCTTATCGTTGATTGACACTATACAATAATTGATCAGACACTCTAATAATGGATTGGACATACTTATAAAGTAACTGTATACATTAAGAACTGTTATAGTGTCAGGCTAATGTAAATAGTGTACATACTTATTTAAGATGTTATATATAAATACTATGGAATTCATTCAAATGCATTTAAAAAATAAAAAAAAAATTGAGAAAAAAAAAGAATCTGCATGCTGATGCAAAACTTGTTATTCTAGCAACTTTCTATGAACATAAGAGCTATATTTAAAATTTGTCTATGATTTTTGGCCTTTTGTCTCCCCCTCCCATTGTTTTTGACTCTGTCTGAATTCTTGATCAGAAAAGCTGAGACATATGGTATACAATATAACTCTCAAACTCTTTAATCAAAAATTCTGGACAAAGGCAAAAATCATGGAGGAACAAAGGTTCAATATTACTCATACCCCGGGATTCATGAAGCTTGCGCCAGGCGCAGGCGTAGCGTAGGTGGTATAATGCCAAATATGTCCGCTGAGTGATTCAGGGACTAACCACTACCACGTGCACTACCGGCGTATGCCAGACCTGTGCAGCCCTCGGCAGAGGTATGCAAATCTTCCTATGCGCAGTATCGCACCATGCTAATGAAGGCATACAGCGAGTCACAAAGTGGTGCAGGCGTAGTGCAAGCCCATGGAAATGTAAATCAAAAAACACGGCTTACAACTTCCCTAACAGAACATCGGAGCTATGGAAGTGGACCAGACTCATGTATTATAAAGTTAACATATGCCAATGGTGAAATACACAGCCAATGGCAGAAGAAAAGATGCACAACACCTAAAAAACAACATTTTAATGTCATGTCCACGTAACACACAGTACAACCGCAGGGCATGTGTGCGCAACCAGGAATACAAAGAAAATATAAACAAATATCATAAATTCGCAATGTAAGATGGATCAGGATTACACCATAATATGCAATGGTAGGCATGGTACAGCACAAGCAAGGCGCAAGGGTTGCTAAGGGCCCGCAACAGTGTTCGGCGCTGTAACTATGAATTAGTAGTCAATGCCATGCAAATGAGGCAGGCAACACTGAATCGCAAACGTCCCGCCGGATGAAGGATGTACCAGATGGTGCAGTGCTATAACACAGAGGAGTGTGTGAGAGGAGATACATGACATCAGCAGAGGGGTGTGCTACAGTATCAGTAAGCACATTGGAGCAATGCAAATCTGGCCTGGCCGTTGCTAAGCAAAGCTGCAGGACAGGGGTGGGGAGGAATATATAGAATAGTTTAGCTGACAGCACACATGGTGCCTGGAAGGGCATGCGTACGGGGATGAAAACGTGCATGAAACCCGGTAAGCTGACGCACGCGCCGCGAAAAATAGCACAAACAGGAAGGTGAGGGGAAGAAAAGAAGGAAATGCGAAGTAGGGTAATTGGCGTACTACTCATCAATTAACACCAATCAACTCACGGCGGCCAATCGATGGCAGTAGACAAGCCTGCATGCAGAAAGCTGTAAAACAGGATAGGGGAGGCATAGGAATGCAAAGAAAGGAGGGGAGGACTTGGAATGCAAAGATAGAAGAACTGTCATAGCAGAGCAAAGCAAACCCACAGTAGAGTGGCGATAGAACACATTATGCAAGATAAGCCAGGGCTAGGAAAGTACAAATGAAAGCAGGCTGCTGGATGCATGCCAGCAAATGGTAGGTGTAATGTGCAGAGATGTAAAGGGAAGGGCGGGAGATAATTCATGGCAGCCAAATGCAATGCAACACCTAAGGTAGCAAAATATTAGTTCCGGTAATAAAACACAGAAGATACCCCGTAGCCACGATCATACATACACACCCGATGACATCATCAGTGTTCACAGCAACACAGTATAAAGTGGGAAAGCACCCAATACACACCTGTGTATTCCCAAACACTGCACCATAGGTGTAAACAAATGGGGAACTTTTATAATGCACAAGTTGGGAGCTGCCATAGCTGTGATTCATCAGTATGTGTTACAGACCGACGGTGGTGTGGAGGATGATGCTGACAACCACCGTAGGCCTCAGAGGAGGAGAAGAGTGTTCAGACCAAGGGTAACCTACCAGGGGCTACATGAGCTGGAGATAGTAGAGCGTTACAGGGTGGACAGGGACATCTTACAGCAAATAGTAGAGCTGTGCCGGCCACGCCTGAGAACCAGAAACAACAGGGGGGAACCCATCCCAGTGGACACGAAGGTATGTGTAAGTTTGCGAATACTAGCCACGGGTAACTTTCAAAGGCCAACTGGAGATATAATGGGGATCTCACAGGCATTGGCATACAGGGTACTACACCAGTTCCTGGATGCCATGTTACCACATGCCAATGAGCACATATACTTCCCCTGAACTCAGGAGGAGTTGGTCAGCAATATGCGTCACTTCCACTGTGTGGCTGACTACCCAGAGGTACTGGGTGCAATAGACTGCACACACATACATATCAAGTCACCACCTGGTGAGCAAGGTAGGTGCTACATAAACCGTAAGGGATTCCACTCCATCAACTGCCAAGTCGTGTGCAATGCCCAGGGCATTATCATGGATGTGTGTGCTGGCAGCCCTGGAAGCTACCACGACTCCCATATCTGGCATGCCTCACAGCTGTATCAGGTATTTGTCAGGGGGGACATCCCACAAGGCCACCTTGTAGGGGATGCTGGCTATGCACTGGAGCCGTGGATGATGACCCCATCAGAAATGCCCACACACCAGTGCAAGAATGCCATAATGAGGCACACGCACAAACCAGAATCATCATAGAGCATGTGTTCGGGATGCTGAAATCATGGTTCCGGTGCTTGGACACATCCGGTGGAGCCTTGCAGTACTCTCCAGCCACGTGTGCCCACATCTTCATAGCATGTGCCATGCTACATAATATGATCCTGCGGAAACAGCTGCAGCAGGGTCAACATGGGGGAGGGCCTCACAGCCCACCGCAATTGCCAAGGCCAACACAGGCACAGAGGGGTCCAGACCACGGACACACTGTGCCATTACCAGTAGGCAGATGGAGGCATGCCCAATATGCCCTCGCCTTGGCAAAGAGGGAACGTATAGCACATACCCTGACAGTGTAGGCTCCCATGGACTGACACCCCTCTCCACCTGCACACACAGTAAAATGGATGGCACACAAACACAAACACCTGTAAATTGTGATGTATAGGTGGCCCACTGTGGCATCCTACATAGGCAGCCCTCAAACATTGTACACGCAACAGCCATTGGAACACGGAGTGTCAACACCTGAACAGTAGATGCGCCTATCAGCATATGCTGGTGCTGTGCGTATAGGTCCCCAGGTACATCGGTAGGTACACGTCCGAGTATCAGAGGCAAAACACCAAACGGGCCAAACAGTGTCCCCAGTTGCCACAAGTAAGCAACTGTCGCTGACTGGAGCAGAGGCAATCGTGGGAGCACATGTGTGTAAGCACTGTCCTACACACACTCACCACGGATTCCCCCCTGTGTTAATGAGGGGCACCACTGAATGTAATCATGGATGTTGTGTCAAGGCAGGGGATGTACCCATGACAGGTAGTCGTCACCCCAGCATGCTGCACCCACAGTCGTAGGAAGGTGTAGCACATTATCGGGTGTAGCGCATTGCGATAGACATACCCAATGCCGGAGTACATCTAGTAAACATCACATGGACATACCAGTAACTGGGCCCATCAGTGTGGAAGGTAACAGAGTTATCCATGTGAGTGCAGTGTGGAGTAACTGCTGTACTGTACTACACATACAAATCGACATAATACGTGCACAACCCCCAGATGTCCAAGTGGTATATGCAGTGTCCGTCACGCATGTTCCCGGTCCCACATCCTGCAAGGGATGTAACATAATCCCGACACCACAGGTAATGCATTCCGGATGCAGGTCATCAGAATATGTGTAGCACACGTTAGCGGGAATATGCGTTCCCCACTGCTGGTATGCGATGTTTAAATACGGCACTACGGATATGTGCGAAACAGGGCTAAGCTTCACCGACCACTGCAAAGATCACAGTCAATGATGTACAGAACAGGTGAAACCAGCATTAGTCACCCCTGAACAAATAGCGCCTGCTCTGAAGGATACAACAACCACTGCCAGGGGTGGAACAGGCAATCATGTATACAATCACCCAACACTATTGCTAGCCAAGATGTATGTACGGTAGGGTTGCCACATTTCAATTGACCAATGTGGGACATACGCCAGATGTCCGCAGGCCGACACATACACCCGGACAGTACGAAAACCAGAACGTCAGTGTTGTGCATAGATACAAAGTGTATTCTAGTAATGTTCGTAAGTATGTGTTCCATGTCCTGTAACATGTATGCGGGTCTAATACAGAATAAGTGTGGTATGCAACATTTACATAAACCATAGTGAATATGTGTGTCCCAAAGTTGCACAACATTTGCTATGTTCACAAATATTTTGCATGACACACCAGCACAAAGAGGAATGACCCTCGCAAAGTGGGACGGGTGGTAATCCTAACCTATGGCAGGTGTGTAATGTGACAGGTACAGACACAAATGTGCGGAGTCCAGGAAGCAGTATACACCGAAAACACACAATTAATGTTGTAGCTTGCCTGTCACCACCTCTGTCAGAGATATGTATATATATATATATATATATATATATATATATATATATATATATATATATATATATATATATATATATATATATATACAAATATATATATACATCTACACATATATAATAATACAGATAGAAAGGGCGATAGTGTGATATATGTTGATATATAAGGAGTCGCTGACATCAGCAAATATATAGATAGGTCAACGACAGTCCAAACACCTTGGAGGTACTAATAAATAGTATACCGGCAACTATGGCATGTGTCACACACTGACATGCATAAGCAAGAGACAAAAAGACAGAAAGAACACAGTACTGGAACATTAGAACCGTGAGCAATATGACGATAGTTTGGACATGTAGCCACTGCTGCCGTTGGTGCGGACCACGTAGGTACCGTGTACACCTGTGTTTGTGAGTGATGTAGCCTGTGTATGTGTGTATTGAGGGTGCCATGTGTGTTTCCATGTGGCTGTACTGTGTGTGTGTGTGTGTGTGTGTGTGTGTGTGTGTGTGTGTGTGTGTGTGTGTGTGTGTGTCCGCATCGTGTGTCGGTAGGTGCCAACTCGGAGGTAGATTACGGTAGGTGCGGGTATAGCTAGCCGTAGGCATGCGGTAAACACCTGTCCCACAATGTGAGAGACAGCCCCTCCCTGTGCAGGTGTGTCCTGACATGAAACAGTACGAAGGGTACCTGTCCGAGAGTGTAGGACATGAGTATGTCCCAAATATTATGCAATAGTTGCAGGAAATAGTCATGCCTGTATGTAAGAAATGGAAATGTTACCTGCAAACTGATAAGTAGGCAAGGTCCAATACAAATAGGTATGTAATGAGGATAACACTGATGTGCTAACCTGTGTACAGCCCATGGCTATATGTCAGCCTGTAAATACCACTGTGTGACCCGTAGGTCACAACTATGGCCATAGGAAAAGGTGGCAAGCCATGCCACAGAGGTTCTGACACCAACAGCACTGCAATGACTGCAGATATCTGGGACACACATACACAGGATAGCGGTCATTTAGAAATAACCCTGCACATATCGCCGTACATCCGGAGGTATGGAAGTATCAGCCACACCTGCATACCATATAGAAACCATTCAACGACGGCCCAAAGTAAACCCCCATAACAGACGTCTACTAAATGATAGCACGTTAATTAGGGAAGGAGCCCACACAAATATATATGTACTACGTAGAAATGCAAGGCCCACAGAACCGTATATGCTAAGTACACCCGCCGACATCCCCCACACTGGAAACAATAGCAATACAGCCCGTAATCACAGCACAAACATCCAGTTAGTCAATTACATCATCCGAACCATTAACATACCTTGTGAGATACACATTTAAAGGCGCCATGCCAAATTGTATCCGTAGTATACTGGAACAAACGGCGATGGTACAGGTGTTGTCTGCAATATTCCATTATCAGACGGGTGTGATGACAGGTACAGTCACATGTAGAACCATATACTCAAGCCGTCACACACAATCCAGGGGGGACATGACTCCAAACTACACTTAGCTCTACACATAGCGGTTGCAATTACACTCAACAAAACACAATACAGGCTGTCTCCCCGAAGGCAGGGCACATAGCCAATGCCCAGGTGGAGAATTCAATTATACCCCGCTGAAGTGCACGTAATTAGTCACACAGGATCACCTATTGGTGGCAGTTAACCACATGTTGCAGGTATGGACGTATATAAGCTTGACTCCCATGATATGCAAACAGTATGCCCATACCATAAAACAGTGGACAGACTATACACAGATATACACAGAAGAGCGAGATAGAGATGAATTACCGGAACCATACAAGGTATGTATAACAGTCGGTATGTAACTGTTTGGATAGCATGTTCTGTATTAAAGTTATGTCAGTGTATGTGTAGCCTGTTCCTCAGTAATTAACAGTGTCCGCAATGCATAAAGTGGGAAATGGTATTTCTGTAGTGATGTCTCGCTGATCATACTAACGCTAGTAGGAAGTTGTGCGTCCAGCAGTGGGTGTCAAGGTAAACAGCACAGATACCACACAGGATGCAACATGATGGCTTTAAACAGAACAATGGCATATGACCCGCCGTCAGTGGCAGGGTATTTCCAACCAGTATGTGCCATAGCAGTGTGGATATACTGTAACAGTATGCATGTGTATGGGCAGAGAATGACAATGACATGTCTAAGGTGGTCCAGCTGTGCAAGTACGGGATACCATGTGAAATATGTGTAATGTATCGTATAGTAGAGTGATATGTCAGATATGCTGCACAGGAGAACAGGCATATGAAGCATACCAAGGGTATTGTATAGTGTTGAGTAGTACTTAATTAATGAATGTATACTCAGTTATGATGACATAAGTAATGTAATCCACTATGTTCATATGCAAAGGACGCAAACATTACTCCCATAGTAAAATAGCAGAAGAGATGTGACAGACAAACAAGAACATGATTGGTGCGTACAATAACAGGATACATATGGCCTGTTGTCACGGGACATTGTAATAGTATGACAGCTCATCTAAATGGAAGGGCCATCCCAGTAACCATGCACAACGGACATGTAATAGGTCCACAGGTTCATAGTGGTGTACCATGCAGTGTGGCAAGCCTATGGGTAACAACAACTACAGTGATCAAAGCAGTGGCACCTCCCTAGGGTAATGTCCTGTGAATGGAATAGCTGTGTGTACCCTGCATCTCTGCACAGTACAGCCACTGCAGTGGTTCCTGGTGTACATGTGTCCACCATCCACTAACCGAGGAATCACATGAACACTGCTAGTGAGTGTCCATGTGTGATCTACATAGGAATCTTGTTACAAAGCATGGTGAGTGCCCGGTCTGGGAATGCAACCCCCAAGCACATCCCACACATTGTTGCGTGTGTGCACATATCCATGAGCGTCATGCTCACAGTGGCTATCGTTTAGGTTGCATATGCGGACTATATCAATGAACATAGTTGCAGACATGGGCCCTGTCTTTGCAGCACAGGTCACCCCTGCGTATGTAGTCCGCAAATGTGTACAGACATGGTGTCAGTACCTCAGCCGCAAACTGTAACTGTCGTAGCGCAATACACCTCATGGCGTGTTAATGTTGCATTATGTAAAGCTGTTGTGCAAGGTACACCCTATGCGGGGTGTTGTACCCTTGACTGTGTGTATAGGTCCGGTGTTCAGAGGTACAATGGGTACCTATGCACTGGCTATACACACAGTACAGACAAGTGTGGACACGTAGAATGATATCCACGCCACAGTGGCAATGTGGTAATCACAGGGGTGTGTGCGACATACATGTGTAGTACGAACATGTACGGTGCGGAATATATATAGGGGACCAACACCTATGTGATAACCAGTGGGTGGATGGTGTACTGCAAAGGATGTAAGTGTCATGCAGGATGAGGCCATGATGTTCATAGCAGGTATCTGTCACAGTGACACCCATAGGATGGTGTGTGTATCAGCTGGTGGATTGACAACAGCATGTGGTATGCAGCTGTCTGTAAAGCTAGGCAGGGAAGGTTCCTCTGTGGTAGCCTGTACCTCAGGGAAGCATATACTGAACATGACGTCCCCATAAATGAGGACTGTGGTATGGCAAGTTAAACTGAAATGCTGTATGTGATATGGTATGCTACCCTCAGTGTGTGTGTGTGCCCCATCCAGGAGCCATGTTGCTTAATATCCTGAGACATAAGTTATGATGTGCAGGTGGATGTGTATGTTGCCAGTACCAGACTGGAGAATGGTGCTGAAAGGCAGCGGGAGGACAATGATTGCTGTGTGGACACCCGTGTCATCATACCTACTCTGGTCGCTGTATGAAAGGAGTTCACCAGGTGTAGGAGGCATGCTGTGGCCCCAACAAGATCAACCTGGCTGGCATTAAAGGACCAGAGCACATCAAAGGTACAGCGAATTATGTCCATGATGTTGTGCCCTATAGCCGTGCAGAACAGTCCAGTCAAGTATGTAGGTCAATATTCCCAGTCGTGCATTGTGGCGCCGCCTGTGCGGAGTGTTGCATTGTGGCACCGCCTGTGCAGAGTGTAACTGTCGCTGTGTGCCATTCAGGGGCCACAATGTCTGGTACAAGGCTATTACAGCATATGATGTCCCATTGGGGAGACATGTCTTTCAGAGGTTTGTGGACTTGGGGAGACATGTCTTTCAGAGGTTTGTGGACATCACAGCCTGGGAATTTGTAGGGTGACAAGGGGCCAGTTTCCAAGGACATACTGGGTGCAGGTCAGTACTGTGTAGGTGTGACCGCAGTTACACCACAATGATCCTGCAAGGAATGTGGCCCCGTAGGGAGTGTGAGGGTGTAATGTTAGCATTGAAGCCATGAGACAGCATGTTGCCAACCTCACCTGTTTCTGTCATGTTCCACAGTGACAGCTGTATGTGTGAGTGGATGCGGGTATTGCATATGACTACTGACATACCACCATTATGCCTTGTGGTACATCCCGGAATGTGTCGCAGTAATGTATATGTGGGTAGACATGGAGTATGTGATGAGAGATCCTGTGGCCCTACCAAGGCTGTCCAGTGAGATACCCCACCCATGGGAATGTACAGCACTGTGCAATGGCCCCCACCTGTTGTTGTAAAGTATGTCCATGGAACTGCACCCCCCCTGAGTGGTGTCTGTTAACTGGTGTGTACCATCATGGCTCTGTGTGGAATAGCAGGATCCATGTTGTCATGTGCCTGCTAATGAAGTGCAGTGGGGTTTCTCCCACCGATTGTATGTGCATTGTCCACTGGCACGTCTGTCATAACGTCAACTACCACTGTCATGAGACATCTGTAGTAGGTGCTGTAGTACTCATGTACTGTGTATGCTGTGAAGTATGTGGTGCCGGTATGTGGCTAACAAGGGTGTGTAGCATATGTTCAGATTCCACCAATGAGGGGATACCCCAGGTGTGTTACAGCAGTCACATGTTGGTAGTGTCCATGTCACTGTTCTCGGAGGCGGTGTGTATGTGTCGATCCAGCTGAGCGGAGGTTATGACTGATGGGCAGCATACCCCTAATGTGCCGGTACATTGTGTTGCTTTCACAGTTAAGTGTTACTGTCAGTGTCACATCAGTAGCAGCAGTATGATCCCAACTGTGCAGTACACCATGACATGAAGTCTGGTAACTGTTGGGTATGTTGAGTCCGCAGGCAGTAACACTGTGTATAGCAGTTCCGGACACAGTTATCTGCATGTGGAGCACCTGTGATGCATTGTGCTAAGTAACCACCCAGGATGTGTGTACAACATAGTGGAATATGGGGACACCACAGCCGTGGGTGTGGCAGTCCAGGTACGTGCCTGAGAGGTATGGTCTGTCTATATCCAGTCATTGCAGGAGTACTCTGCAGATCCAGGAGGCAGGTCCCACTCACTGCAGTGATATTGAAGTGGTGTAGTATCAGGTGTGCCATGCCTGCGTGCGTCACGGAGGATGATGTCAAGCATTGTGTTACATGTCCACATGTGTCACTAGCCAGTTCCCGTGCCGCTGGTGACTGTTATTGGACACTGTGCAAGACAGGCAGTCTAAAAGCGGTGAGTCCAACATGTGATCTGTATTCCCAGGGCTGACAGGTGCAGGTCAACTCTGCCAATGCATCATGTTGTTTGACCAGGCCTGGCAAAGTGGACAGATACCAGACACCTGTCGAATGACAGCAGAAGCATGGTCAACTGTTGGAGTGACACAGACAGTCGTTGTACAGTGGTAACAGGTCTGGATGACTGAAGAATGTTCCCCAGGGCTCTGACAACACCATCAGGGCTACAAGAGTGGTGTGCTAATGCATGTCCCTGCACACATAGTCTGTGCCCTGAGATACAACTGCAGTCACACAAACATGGACAATGACAGTCACACCATACCTGCTGAGGTGTGCCATGGGTGCATAGGTTATGTTGCAGAAACAGTTACCCGACAGTAGGATGTCAGCGGCTAATGCCTTGTGCAGCCTGCTGAGTGGAACTGCAGTGTGACTGCCGACAGTCACCTATGACAGGTGTGTTGTGTATGTTATGACACCCTATCGGCTGTATGTGATGGGCACACGTGTCTGTGGGCTATAGGTTGGTGTGGCTGTGTTTGGCGATGTGGGCTGCTGCTGGTGCCTACACAGAGTATGGAGGGGTACTGCACAAGGTGTCTCCGTATGTGTAGCCTGTATTGGTGATCATGTGGGACTATGTGATGACTGAGGTGTGTTGCGAATGTTACACATCTCCACATGACTGTCAGGTGCAGTCATGGTTGGTGACAGTATAACCCCAAGCAGGGCTGCATATGTGCAACCCCCACAGGTTGTACTGTTGTATGTTGGGAGGTGTCCATTGACTGTGTACATGAGTATAGCTCTATCACCACATGTACAACATAGTCATCATATAGACTGGCAATAGCAATGGTACGTACCAGTATGACATGCCTGTACATAACTGGTACATGCCAGGTGGACATGCCGTATAAACCACCATGTCACACGAGATATGTGAGTGATGTGTGTATGACAGCTGTTGTACTGTAAGCAAGCTGGAAATGTATGGACAGACAGTGTATCTGTGAGGACTGGTGCGGAATGGGTGCTATAGTAAGCAGCAGCTCATAACGTGGCAATAAGCTCTGAACAAGTGCCAAGCACGCCCATAAAATACAGATATGGTGTAGGAAATATCAACCCAGACATGTTGACTACAGTCATGATTGGTGGCACCGCATCAGAACCTTGCCGGGTATGGCCTGCACGTCCATGAACCATCAATGTAGATGCTAGCAGTACAGATGTACAAGACAGTATGGATGTGTGACTACAAATGCCTCTGTATGTCACAGGGGAGTTCCACTTGTGGCCTGTTGACAAACCCACAACTACTAAAGGTGCTACACTGTCCTTTGTATGTCACAGGAGTGGTCTACTTTTGGCCTGTTGACAGACTCACAACACCTAAAGGTGCTACAGTGACATGTGCATATCACACCGGTGTCAGCTACAGTAAACCAGGGTTAATGTGTTGTACCTCCCCTCATTGTAGCCCATACCACACAGACAAATGACAGTCATCTGTGTATGTGAGGATGTGAATGGCCATGACCTATGGCCAATAGTTGATGGTGTGTTGTGCACAACATACAGAATGGGCTGTGTGTGTGAGGTGTGTGACATAGGTGCACATTCTGGTGGATGATATCTGCAATGTCACCGCTAGGGGAATATCCCTGTACCCATTAAGTACCACCTAGGCTGTGGTCAACATCATGGACACTGGTAGGGCAGGTGTTGTGTGGTACACCTCCCTGAGCTGGAGATGTCTCCCTGTCCCTTTAGGAGGTCATCCGAGGTACCCATGACATGACAGGGTAGTATTCATGAGCACGGAGATCATTGGACAGGCTTACACAGCACCCATGTGACCACTATTGGAACACATATCACCCTCCAGGGTTAGGGACCATGCGTGGATGGCCGATACCAGCCTCCACAATACTCACCTCCTGTATGCAGCATGCTATCCATCTTGCATACAGACATATGCCACACTATGCTGTTGGACATGCTACATGTCCATAGCCTGATCTGCAAGACATACGTCATGGACAGCCACCAACCTACTACTAAGCTGCCCACATGCTGGACAGATCCCTGTGCCAAACCTGTGACATACCCCTGCCATACCATGCAGCCCTGTCCACATAGCTGCACATATCATCCTTGACATACATGCTGTGATGGCCATATGGTAGATGTAGTATCAACTGTCTGGATCACTAATGTGTCACTGATGCCCCTCGTGGTGGCGTAATGGGTGTCAGGTACAGCCAGTTAGCCCAGCCCGTACATGCTATAGCTGATAACTGTACCTGCGAATGGCGTACGACTAGCCATTGTCCCATGTCTATCACATGTGCAACACAGGCGATCCGTGACAGGATGTTGAACAGCTGTACAGTGCAGTGTAGATGTCTATGACAAAACAGATGCATGTACAGGTTTCCACGCGTACTTGTTGCACTGTCACTACCCAAGTACATTAAGGCTATGTCTGTGTTGATATGTGACATATACACAGCAACAAGGTCAACAGTAGAACCGTGACTACATCCAGGCATGTGCAGATAGGTAGGAACACCAGTGCAGGCAAACAGACATGCTCACATGAAGACAGCAGTCACATGCAGTATGAACACTGTAAGGAGTTGACACACATATATGGAGATGATATCCAATGCATAATGTGGGTTACATGTGTGTGACACGTACATGCCAGTCATGTTAGTGTCAAGATGATTTGCAAAGATAACTGTGCAGATGTACTAGAAATGTATGTGCAGCAGTATCACTGTACATGTCTGAAAATGTGACCTGTCCCCTTCATCATGTCTTACAGATAATGCCTCGTACATGCCTACCGGCTTACAGCTAACAGGAGGATGATGTCCTGATCCCGTACCTCCATGAGAACTACGATCTGAAATTTAGCCATGTGCGACAGCACGCACAGCAGCAGGACGACCTGTGGCAGGATCTTCGCAGGAGGGTCAACGAAGTGGGTGGCCACAACCACACCTACCAGCAGGTGCGCAGACACTGCACGGACCTGATACATCATGCAAAACAGCGGGCCACTGTAATCGCCAGGGAACAAGGTGGAACAGGTGGTGGGCCACCAACCCAGCCCCCACTCACACACACAGAGGAGCTACTGGCCAGTCTGGGGAGACCCTCAGAACAGCTCCCACAAACACTATCTGCCATCGTGGAGGTGGGTATCTCCCAACCAATGAGCCTGGAGCCACCCGGTAAGTAAGTACTGAACATATGGCCAGTATATCCCACGTACGTGCATGTATCAGTCTACATCATGTACTGCAACAACATATGCAAGGTATGTGGACACACATGCTGCATGCTACAGTATGCTACCCTGTGTATACACCATACCTCTGAACTGTACAGGTATTTACAGGATGTCCACATGTCTGCCTCATATTGTCGGTGTGATCCCCTTAATATCTGTCCCTGTCTGGCAAATAGCTGAGGAATGGGGTCATTAAATGACTACACACATTGGTGTTCATGACTGGACATTCCATGTAAATACCATGTGCATGCAAGCCTATTATTCTAGCAGCTGTCAAAGTTTGTAAGGGCAATATATCACAGCTGTCCCTATTTGTCCCCCATCATAGTAGGCATTGTTCAGAGTTAATGTGCTAAGAGGGTGAGAGGTATGGTATGCACACATGTGCTTACCATACACTATTGTACAGGTGATTGTGTTAACCTGCACAGTGCACCCTGTGGCTGTCATACAGTCATGGCTAATGTTCATACTGCTGTGTCACCCCTATACAGGTACCTCTGGTGTGCCGCACAGACAAGGGTCCATTGCAGGTGAGACTGTCATTGCTATCAGGCATGACAAAGCATAGCTCTATTCGCCATGTGGCCAGTTAATACTGGGATATACAGGGCGCATCACCCATCATCCACACAGGCCACCCATGTGCAATATATACAAATGAAATGACACACAGACATGACACCACAGTATTTGTCATTGCTACATGTGTACCCAGCTGTGCATACAATGGTGGAGGTGTTCTACAATGGAGGCATATGTACTATACAGTGGAACAATACATGTGGTACACAAAACAGTACCACACAGTTAGCAGTGCTATGTGCAGCCCACAGGTGGCACCATTGTGTTATATGCCCGTGCGATGGGTTCACACATTGTGATGTGCCATCCGACATGTGTCAGACATGTAGCGCTTAGGTTGCAATATTGTCACACTTCCCCATAACCCATACCCCACATACCACACATACACCTGTTGTCTGCATAGCCCTGTGGATGGTAACATATCCAACATCTATGGGTATATGTCATATGGGACAGCACAGACATGTGTGATAGAAGGCCATCACACACATGACCAACAAATGTGCACACATGGCCATGGGGATGGCCGGAGACACATAGCCACACAGTAGGTGTGATGTGGATACACCCTCTCACACTTTGTCCACACATGGACCAATTACAGCCCTACTAGACTGATTGTACAGGTGATGGGGTACGCTGCACATCTTAACTGCCTGTGCACAGCTAGTGGAGGTGTCACTGACGTCTACCTCATAAGATGTGTTGAACATGATGTCTGTGTCATGGCATGACAGTAGTCACCTTAACGGCTTCCACTGACAGTGACACCAGGCCACAGATACTGTACATTTCCCTTGCTGCTGTAGGACATCAATGTTAGCTGTGCACCTTGTGTGCGTGGTACATCAATGTCATGTGTGTAATGGTGATGTGTCAGGTCTGCTATGTGTGGACATGGTTTCCAGGCAGCTAACACTCTGTAGATATCATGCAGGGTGTCATGTATATCTCCTCCAGTGATCTGTCACATGACACAGCATGGTTTGGTGTGGTGTGTATACACCCCAGCATCGTGGGTCACAATCCACAGGTATATCATGGGTATGCATGCAGTTCTGGATATGCAATGCATACATATCATGCACTGTCTAGCAATATAGATGCCTCCTGATGCCATGCAATGGCACAGTGTTTGTTCTTCACACTGTACAGCAATCTAAATGGCTCACAGTCCCCCACCATGCCCATGCACATTTGCTCAACATGCAGTCTATGTGTAGGCCATATGGACAGCACTGCAATGTGATACCCAGTACGATGCTGTACATGTGTTAGGACACCATTATGTCAGGCATGCATGCATGTTAATGCATACTTCAGCGGATTACATGTAAAGGTCACATCAGCCATGCGTACTGTTATCCTGTTCTGGCCCACATGGTGTATCATGGGGATGCATGCATACTACCATGATCGTGTGAATTGCATGGATAATGATATGACACCTGCCTGCTGTACTGTGCATTCCAGGGGGTATGCTTACAAACACTATTGATGTCTGAGCCGCATGCTGTCTGCCGTATCACAAGCATGCTGCATGCCATCTGTCATATCACATGCATGGTGTGTCAGTGTGTCAGAGTGTGTGTTTGTGTGTGTCAGTGTGTCAGAGTGTGTGTCAGTGTGTCAGAGTGTGTCAGTGTGTCAGTGTGTGTGAGTGTGTCAGAGTGTGTGAGTGTGTGTCTAATGTAATTTACAGTCTTACTTTGCATTCACAGGTGATGTATGTGTGTTACCTTCCTGTGGTCCATCTGATGTTAGTGTCCCCACAGATGCTAGCAGTGATGAACATATGCATGAGGTACAGGCAGGGTTGTCAGGGGCTGAATCTGTGCCAACAGTTGCCATCCCAGCTATGTCCCTCTCTTCCCCGCACACAGTTCATCTGCCAACACATACCGCATCATCAGTGGCCATAGAGGAAGGACAGTCAGCATCTGTTAGTGTTGTAAAGGAACGTGTGGTGGCTACAGAAGGTGTGAGTCCACACCATGGAGTCAGTGTACTGTCCACAGCTGTGCCACACAGGCATGCGGCCAGTGCTGCTCATAGGAGGACCTCTGACAGACATGCACCTGCAGGACATAGCCCAGCAGCTGGAATCACCAGACGCATGTTCCAGACTGTAATGGTGGCACAGGCACGTGCCGAATGGCAGAACAGAAAAGGGCAGAGGCTGCAGAGGGCTGCCATCCGTACCCTAAATGACAACATCCAGGCATTGGCAGGTGCTCAACAGCAGATTGTTGATGTGTTGGACAGGCATTTGGGTGACATGCTCAGAATCCTGGACTGTGGCATGGCAATCCGTGAGCGTGAGCTGTCTGTGCTGGAACATCTGGTAGGGGTGAGGCATAGGCCACGTGGATGTAGGCCAGCTACACCACCTAGTACAGGTCAACATCAGCGTGCAACCTCACATGCCCGCTCCCTTAGTGCCGGTAGCAGTAGCAGTGCAGCTGGTGCTGCGCTGTCTACACCAGGACATAGCAGGCCACATGGCCATGGCCCTGGATGTTCCCAGCGGGGACAAGGTTCCAGTGGCCATGTGTCGCCGGACAGTAGCCATACTGTACCTCCGCCTGGTAGTGCCCATGCAAGCCTCCGTGTATGTGTTATGTCATCACCATCAAGTAACAGTGACATAGTGTACTGTTTGCACATGGCACGGTAGGATGGCATGTGACACACCTGTGAGCCTTCACCGGCACACCCCCATCCACACAGGTGTATCAAAACTGTATGTACACACATCCATCCATACATGATGTACATCTGACCATACTGTCAGTATGTCACCATATGCAGGTGT
The DNA here is from genome assembly GCF_019279795.1 of Protopterus annectens. NCBI lineage: Eukaryota > Metazoa > Chordata > Ceratodontiformes > Protopteridae > Protopterus > Protopterus annectens. The sequence goes on along the minus strand of NC_056741.1, from coordinate 1,167,684,850 downwards.
CAATGCTGGGTCTGCAGTGCGACTGCATGTTGTAGTTAGGCACAACTGAGTTATGGACATCAGCCTCTGCACATGTATGTTTGCTGCATGCATAGTACAGATTGTACATGTGTGTTGGTCATACATGCGTCTCCTGTAGCCATGTTTGTAAGCATTGCTATTAGTGGACATGTGTGTTGACATACATAACACATGGACTGTGGTATGATATCACAGGTGTCATGTGCGACTAGTACAGGGGAATGTGTCCTCCGTCAACATTGCTACCATTGAACATATGTTTGTTGTGTATATCTCTATTCATGTATCGTGTGTGTATAAATATATCTATGTACATATATACATATGTCTGTACATTCCTAATGTCATCTTTGCTTTGGTTTAACTCTGTGGATATATGTGTATACACGGATATTTAATACCTTTCAACTGTGCAGGTTTTCACAGAATGTACGGATGTTTGACTCTTATTTTTGGTCCGTTTTCCATAACCTTATGTCTATCTGGCAATTTGGTGGCATATCATGGAAGACACTGTCATTGAAAAATAACGACAAGCATCCGAGGTTATGACCTCATACTGTTCAGACAATCCATGCTAGTGACACTGCTGTTATTCTATCCACTTTCTATGTTTGTTGGGCCTATATCTGGGAATTGCCTCTATTTGTACCGGTTGTTTTCATGGCTTTGTCCAGTTTCTTACTTTACGGGGTTAACAAGTATGGCCTTTATATATATATATATATATATATATATATATATATATATATATATATATATATATAACATGGAGAAACACCATTCATTTGCTATGCTGTGAGCGGATTACACACGCGCAGGCACACATGCATATCCTTATTGTGGGTTACATTTGTTTAATGAATATTTGTGCTTACGTGGCCTTTCCTAATTGTGACCGTAACTGTTACATATCTGTATTCCGGTTTACGGACATATGCGGAACACACAAGCACCTTTACATATTTAAGTGTGTCCACAGCACGAACGCATTCATTACACTTTCAAGTTAGATGTGCTGTGGTCATAGGTCAACTGAGACTGCATTCACATTGGCCAGATGCCGGCACCACTATTCTATTGGTGTTCTGCCTCATTGATATACATACCCATAGTACTTCACTACATCCACATACGCCTCACCGCTTCGCTTACAACACAGGCATCCATTCTCCTGCTGGGAAAAATGCGGTACTACATATTACACATTCCCTATTGCCTACTGCTGGCGACCCCAGCTACATTGTTACTCACTCCAAGAATATGCAGAAAACCAAGGCTTATAGTCCTGGCACATACTGATCTTGATTGTCAGGGTGTTCATGTTGTGATCTGGGTTTAGGCTTGTCCGCCTGGTGAACGGAACTTTCCTGGCTGAGTTCAATGTCAGATGAAGTACATGGACAGGGATTTTCTCACTATTATGAATTTTACCTATATTTACAGACACTGGTGTTTGGGCACCTGTCAGCAGCTTATTCTGTTGGCAATACATATTATGGGTGGGATTGTTACACTCCATACTCCCCGGTGGGGGTGTTCCCACCCACATTTGACTATTACCTGTATTCAGTCATACAGGGATTATTAGTTTGGACATGACATGACTACAGGTATTCCATTTTACATTGCACATATGTGACAGGTTGCTACTGTAAATATGTATGGGCCATACCTCTCAACCTCTTAGAGCACAAATTCTGCACAAAGCCTAACTGATGGGGGGAGAAATAGGGACACATTTTAACTATTGCTCTTACAAGCGTAGAACGTTGATAGCATAATGGGTTTTGCATTAGCATGACTATTCTGAGGGATGTGAGTCTTACACTCAATTATTTCTCATTATTTAGTGACGTCCATCCGCGGCTATGTACCGGAAAGGTGCTGATTTTAGGAGGCACACACCAATGATATGAGGCACAACTCTGGTCATTCTGCGTAAATTAGGGTTGCCACCTTTTCAAATGCCCAAAGTGGTACATGTTTGGTACAAATGTCAGATTTTACAGGCCAAAACATACCCACAGCTACTACACATTACACAACGTCACTTCTTTGCCTCAATAAAAGCTTATTCTTGTAGCATTTTAGTTGCTTATTCTGTTTCTTGTCACATTTAGCTGTTTCTGATACAGGATAACTGTTTTATGCAACTATTACATAAAATATAGGCAATAATGTTGTCCTAACATCTCCGGACATTTCCCATTTTTACAATACTTTTTGCAGGACACAACTGACCAAAGAGGGACTGTCCCTCTCAAGGTGGGACAGGTAGTAACCCTAGCGAAACTCTGGACATTTGAGAGGTATGGTACGGACCATTGATAGCATAATAGGTTATGCATTAGCATGAATATTCTGAGGGATGTGGAATCTTACACTCAATTATTTCTCATTATGTAGTGACGTCCATCCGCGGCGATTTACCAGAACAGTGCTGATTTTCAGAGGCACACACCAATGATATGAGGCACAACTGTGGTCATTCTGCGAATATCTGGACAGTTGAGAGGTATGGTACGGACCTCTGTCATAGACTGTTGTGTTCTGGTATGGCAGTAGGTCATCATTAAAGACTGCAGTCGGACCGTGATATCAGACACTTGGGTTTCAGACTTCATACTCTTCCAGACATTAATGCCAATGTGCAGACCGTTATTCTATCTAAATTCACTGTTTCTAAGAGCTATCTTTACATATTATCCCTACCTTTGTCTCCCTTGTATTCACAGCTCTATCCCGATATCTTGCTCACACAGGTTGACAGGCGTGGTCGGTCATGCCTGCACACAGTAAGTGTCCCTCACACTTGATCAGGGTTATCCTGTTTGGCTTCGTCACTCTTATGCCGTTTGCCACTATGCGAATGTGTGCAATGTATTCTCCTGCCTATTCGTGTGGGGCCACGTGCATCATGGGAAGGTGTTTTATCCTGGGTAGTAGTTTATGCATGACCACATAGGGCTGGACAGTGTCATGCACCTGTACTACACGTTCAGACTTGTGTCCTGATATCTACCAAATTGGACATTGTGTGTTCAGACCCATTCTACTATTTACACAGTTTAGTTATCCCATGAGGGATATCCCAAAAATTGTGCAAGACCAAAACAAGACCGATCCCAATGATTGTTTTGGCTTTTTGAAAATGTGCAGGGGGTTTCACATGTAAGGGATACATGGTTTGCTATCCTGATACTGCCTAGGGTGACAATACCTACTACATATGCATAGGGGTCACTATGTGTAGCTGTGTCTGCCACTGACCAGTAGGCCAAGTACGGTTGGATTTGGTGGATGTTCTGGTATGGGAGCGGGTTGTGTGATGTGGAGGGGATACTGGGTAGTCCATTATGCATCCAGGTGTGTTGCATTTGTTATAGCCAGTTCCATCTGGACCAATTTGTGGGTATGTGATGGTGACATATCTATACATTTGTATCGCACATTTCCATATTCATCTGTTTGTGGGATTGTGTTCTACACTATGGCCTGTCTGCTTGTCTTGCAGCTGTTTCTACATGTTTGTGTTTCTTTCAGCTTCAGCCGCTGCCCCCTCATACACCTCCGGTTCACCTTTTCTGCATACGACACAGTCTCGTCTTTGGAGATTTTATCATTACCCATCCAACCCTCACACGCACATTCCTCACACCCCATACATCACTACTTTGGTTGTTGGCCCATGACACAGCCTGAGTAACACACTGAATACCCTACATGTGTCAGGTACCTTTCTGGTTGTGTGGACTACCCTGCCATGTTTGCATTCCACATGCTATACCCACACACATGGGTACACGCCCATACATAACTGTCATTACTTGGATGGTATACCCGGGTACTACCCATTCGACTGTCATATACAGATTCGGCTTATACCGCTGACTTCCGGATTTTGCCAGCCTGTTGTGCTCATTGGTGGGATGGCACCTTTTCCTATGTCCCAGCTATTCCTTACACATATACTACTGTTGTTGACAATGCCTCCCCACAGTCGACGGTGGGGTTACCACCTTTTCAACTGGCCACAGTGTATCATTTGTGGTGGACACAGCACATTTTACAAGCCGACACATACCCACGGTCGATTCGGCAGATAAAACTTACACTTCTTGCCTGTATCTCAGCTTATTCTTGTAGCATTTAGGTGTCTTATTCTGTTTCTTATGATATTTATGTCATATACGTACAGAGAAACTGTTTAATGTAACTGTCATCTCGTCTAAGCCATAATTAATATGTCCTATACTCTATGGACACATGCCATTTTTACAGGTTTGTGTCAGGACACATCCGCCCATGGAGGGGCTGTCACTCGCTAAGTGGGACAGGTGGTAATGTTAGTTGACAGTACAGATCATACTGATCCTTTGGACTACATGTGTCCTTACTGTTGTGGCTGTTTATATGCTCCTTCTGTTTTGTTTACATGAGTATTCTATTTCCTGTCACATTTGGTATATGACATATGGACATACCTTTTGTATGTGACTATTACATGCCTTGTGTGATATGATTCAGACATACGGTCGCTACTTATATCTACATTTTCCCTCGTGTATTGTGTTATGGACACATCTGCCCAGCTATGTCCCCTCCCTCACATTATGGGTCACCTGGTGACCCTCTCCATTGGGCTGTACGTGCCTACTGGCGGCGGGTTAACATATGATGCTTTTCACTTCCACATGGTATAGCTATCTACATTACGTTGGACTACGGGCACACGGTTTTCCATGTCATTCGTTCAAGGGTTAGGGACCCGTTATTCCCTACCGTGCATTTTTTGTGTTTGCTTCTTCATTTTCTGTTCGCAGGGACTATCTTGCATGCTTTGCATACATTTCAATATCCACGGACACTGATAGGTGGGATTACTATTGCAGGTGGAATATAATATTCAGCAGTTTAGGTTGCTCATCGACAGCCGACATTGACACGCCTCCATGCGCAACTTCGATACACCCCCTGCACTCGCGCACATTTCCTATGCACGTGGCTGTGGCAGCTGCGCACCTTCATTACTATGCATGTGGTGCTACTACTCCATATATACGCCGCACGGCCGGCGCATGCCTTACGCCGGCCTTGCGCTGAGCTTCATGAATCCCGGGGATAGTTTTTAATATTACACTAATTTACTTAGAAAGCTAAATAAACAGGTTTTGCGCAACACACTTTTTTCTGAAGATTAAGTAGTGTTATGCTCTAATGTGTCTCATTGTTTACTGACTGTAATCCTCAGTGATTTACCAGAAATTTCAAAAATGTTATGAGGGACAGGGCAAAACTATGAGGCAAAATCTGGGATGTCCTGCAAAGTCAGGGATATTTGGGAAGTGAGGTACTTTTCACCCTGCTCTTGCTGCAGCACTGCATAGCTGTATGTGTATGTGCTTGTGTGGTGGTCATAGTAGCTGTGCTACATATCACTCAACTGTCCCTGATTTTCCAAAATATTCCTGTTTATCCCTGAATGTTAAAATGGAAAATATTAGGATGACCAAGAAGTGCATGTTGTACGACAGCTGAGCTATTGTTTAATGGACCTAATAAGAAAGTTTAACTTTCCTTTCAGGGACTATGGATGAATTTTCAGCAGCTATTATTGTATATACTGTAAAATGGGGTAGAGTAAATACTCAGCGTAAGCAAAATCAGCCTGCCACAATGAGTAGAAACCTAAGGTCAAAACAGATTTTACATCAGCAGATTGATTGAGCTATCTCACAATAGTCCAGATTCCAGAAGAGTTGCTCTCGGTGTAAGTCTGCCCTGATTCAGAAAGACTTGACTCAGTGTAAGTGACATACTTCAGTGTAAGACTTATCGAGGTCCATATCCAAAAGACCTATTCTCAATGTAAGTTGTCACTTACACTGAGAAGTCTTTTGGAATCGGGCCCAACGTATGTTGTTTACCTTCATTCTGATGAATGTATTTCTACAGGGCATGAAAATGCTAAACAAATTGTAGTTTTCTTCCATTTCTTGTATACTGGTCTTTATATTTATTTATTTATTTTTGTTGTTTTTGTATTTGGGATTTTTTGAACACCTTTGCTATTTTCATAGTTTTTGGAGTTTGTTTTTTCTATGGATGGACTACAGTGCCACAGGGTATGTTTTCAGGGGAGCAACCTGGACCTGGTTTAGTTGCAACAAACAGTCAAGATGGTGGCGTCACTGCTATCAACATATCCACTGCTATGGTTACATTTATGATACAGTTGCAACAAACAGTCAAGGTGGTGGCTTCACTGCTATCAACATATCCACTGGTATGGTTACATTTATGATAGAGTTGCTACATTTTTTTTTACTCCTGTTCCTGGATCTGTTTTGGAGAACAATGAACAATGGTGGACAGATGAGCTTGATGCACCTCCAGTCACTCTTTGTCCAGGAAATGAAATTTCAGCTGGAAATGGTGACATTTCACCCAGGACTTTAATGAACAAATCATTAAATGAGTGACACAGCTTGTACTATTGGTTGCTTCTACCTTAACCTTTCAGTGATGTTCACATTCAAAGTAGAAGATTTTGGTATTGCCTAATTAGACATTTTTTATGCAAGAATATGGATACGGGATGCTATGAATTTGGCCTGTACAGGAAAAAATTTTTTTTTGTAAAAGTTTTCTGCATTTTGATATTTCACAAATGCTTGTTCAAAAAAAAAAAAAAACATTGCAAAAGGTCAGTATATTTGTCTGTGTATGTTGGGGTCTCAGATGAGGAAAACTTTTGTACACTGGAGAACAATGTTTGTCAAAAGAAAGCACCCCCTAAACTGTTGGTGAAATGTAAGTCCTGGTAAAATCTATTAGGGATTGCAGATATGCACTTATTCTGAATAAACCACTTGGCGGGGGGGGGGGGGGGGCAAAATTCAAAACAAGACTGACAGCTTTTTCAGAGCCATAGTTCCGCATCATTCTATTGATTCAAGGGGACTACAGGACATTATGTATGTTGGGGATCTGTGCCCTGGTTATTAATAATAACCCTGATCTCCAGAAACTGGGGCCAACTCCCACTTTCACTTAAAAATCTACATATAGCATCAAAGGCATGTTTGAGAGTAGCAATGTGATGCATACCAACAATAGCTTGTCTCTACTGCCACTTTATACTTGAAGGACCACACATAGTTGTGCATAATTATCATAAAGTAATACTCTGTGGTAATTTCATTTATAATACTGGTGCTGTCTTCATTGCCTATGTTCAAATTGTCTTGCATTTTCTGTTGGTCAAGGAGAGTATAGGCAGAAATACTTATATAAGCATCCTAGAAGTTTTGGGAAGGGTGACAACACCAATACATTATTTAAGCACTCCTACATGTATGAATATTTTAAAAAGTGTATTAGTTTTTATACATGGAAGGGTAGACAAATGCAGTAGGGGTGAGTACTGGGAATCTTTATTTTTTAACAGAGAACTGTGCTGGCAGATTTTAATGAATGGTGAAGTCTACCCCTTCCTGGGTTTGAATGAGCATTTGTCTATTGCAACTAGGCTATTATATGTCATAAATTTAGCAGATGTTTATTTAAAGAGGATGGTTATGTTGTTTACCTTTATTCTGATAATGTTCTTTCAGTACTGAATGAAAGTGCTAAATAAATTGTGGATTTATTTAAAAAAAAAGAGAGATGCACTTGTTCATGATTAGCCCTGGGACTTCTTTATGCTTTCCCACCAATTCCTCTAATTCCCATATTTCTGCAGAAAGAAAGTCTGTTGAAGACCACAATAATCCTAATTGTCCCTATTTGCCCTGACAGATTTGCTTCCCCTTCCTCCAGCCTCATGTTTGGAATGAACCATGGATTCTGGATCCTGTACCGGACCTTCTGACTCACCCATTGGGGATGGTTCATCCCAATCAGAAGAATCTCAAACTAACAGCTTGGCTGCACCAATTCCCCTAATTGCCAGGTTTCCTTCCTTTTCCTCTCCAGATAAACACATTCTATTATCTTCCCACAAGTCATATACTCGTAAACTGTACAAAGGTAAATGGAAGAGATTTGTTTCATGGGCCAACAGTAATCAACTAGATCCCTTTACTATGCCCATACATTCTATTACAGAATTTTTAGCAAACATTTTCAGTGAGCATGCTGCTGCGGCAACTATTAGAGTTCGGTCGGCAGCTATTTCAAATTTTCAGATAGGAGAAAATGGTTGTGGCATCCTGTCAAACAGACTTTGTAAAGCATTCTTGAAAGCAGCTATGATGCTAAGACCCCCATACAAAACCTTCCCTGTCTTGGGATCTGAATTTTGTACTATCAAACATTACTTCTCATCCTTTCCAGCCCTCTGCTACCTGTGACTTGAAATATCTTTCTTGGAAGACTGTCTTCTTAGTGGCCATTACCTCAGCAAGGAAAAGTTTCAGAATTACAAGCTTTATCTGCCAAGCCATCTTATCTAGTATTTCGTAAGGATAGATTCTCCTTGTGTACCAGCCCCTCATTTCTGCCCAAAGTTGTGTCGGAAAGCAACTTCAAGCAATCTATTGAGTTACCAGTATTCTTCCCAAATTTCCAAAATAATGGGGACTATTCATTACATCTACTTGATATTCATAAACAATTACATTTCTACCTCCATAGAACTGCAGAATTCAGGCAATCAGATCATCTATTTTTCTCTTACTCGGATGTTAGGAAAGGCCTACCAGTGTGGAAAGTCACCTTATCCAAATGCTTTTGCAATGTATTTCCTACAGTTATAGTGCTAAGAGCAAAACACTCACTACCCCTGTTAAAGCTCACTCCATTAGATCAGTAACTACTTTGGCAGCCTTTCAAACCAGGCTGCTTTTGGATAATATCTGTGATGCAGCAACATGGGCAAAACCTTATACCTTTATTACTCATTACAAAGTTGATTTTGCCTCCAGGAGTAGAGCATCATTTGGTTCTATGGTTCTGAGGAATATTCGTCCATTAGCCACCCTAGAAATAGGTAGCTTGGCATGCAGTCCCAAGAGTGAGAATAAATGCAAAATTGACAGCATCACATAAAGACGTTAAGTACTTACCATAATGTTCCCTGTGTGTTGTCCATCTTGACCTTTATTCTTACAACTCACCCTCTATACCCCCTGCCTAAGCTCCTGGGAGACCAAGTAGCAATAATATAAAGCTATTCTTTGATATGAGTTACCAAGGGCAAACAAGATCTGAGGGAATTAGGGAATTGCATTATGGGTAAGGTAGAATGTCTATGAGCTTTTCTGAAAGCCTCAAGCTTTTATAACAGGCCAAGATGGATCCGATGCATCAGATCTGACCCATCAGTGAGAATAAAGGTCAAGATGGACAACACACATGGAATGTTATGGTAAGTACATAGCTTCTTTTTTCATAAATTTCTCATCCAAAGGTAAATTTCATGGAAAGGCAGTGGATGTGGCCTGAACCTTGATGGTCAAGGATCTGCTAAAGGAAGGACAACAATATAGCTGGACAAATACTTGGAAAGGGTAACCTTGGACTCTTTTTGACCTTTCTTGGCAGAAGAGAAGGAGCAAACAATTGTTCATCCTTCTTGAAGTTTTTCTTGTGATGAAGGCAAAAAATCTAAGTTCTCTATATAAATATAACAAGTGCAACAGGCATTCTCCTTTACTGAAACAATTTGGAAAGAATTGTGGTGAATGAGTAGACTGATTCAGATTGGTTTGAGTGGCACTTTTGGATTAAAAGATGGGTTAGTTTTAAGTCTGAGCCTGTCTGGATGAAATACCAGATAAAGAAACTATTAAGATAAGGCATGAAGTTCAGATACTCTCTTTGAAGAATCAATGGCTACCAGAAGGATAGTCTTTCAGGTTCATAGGTACATAGGTAGGTATTAGGCTATTGGCCCTAGGGCCTATATAAGCCTAGCTAAAAAGGTACCCTGGCTTTTGCCACCCAAGAAAATTATTTTCCTGTGCCCCTGTCGAGCAGAGCCACAGAAGTGATCCCCGGGGTGAATTTACTATTTCCCATCCAATCATCAAGATTTTTCTTGAAGAATGCTAATGAGGAGCTTTGTTTGATATATATAGGTAGTTTGTTCCAGAGTATGGGAAGTCTCTGGGACAGGAATCTATCCCTCAAGCATGTTCTGTTTATTGTGGTGACAAGGTTTTGGTCCCTAGAGTGTGTAGCTTGGAGGGATTGGGATTTCTTTAAGTGAAGCATGTCCAACAGCACTGGGTTTTACATAGCTTTGTATATTAGGCAGAGATCGCCTCTGAGTAGGCAATATGCGATGGAATAAAGCTGGAGTATTTTTAGACGGTGTGCATAGGGCATGTAATCCTCTTTGTGAGGTATTTCTGTGGCCTTTCCAGTTGTTGTAGATGTCTTGTGAGGAACATACCAAAAGAGGCATTGTACTCTATAATGGGTCTAATGAGTGATGAGTAGAGGGGAACAATTATTACTTTTTTTCCTGGATGAGAAACCTTTTGTGATGAGTCAGAAATTTAGTCTCAATGGAATTCATTGGTTCATTTTTAGGTTTAGTCAATTTCTGTAGCACAAACTTCAAGTCCCAAATGGGAGCACTGTGAATCAGTGGTAGTCTAGAATGAAAATTTCCTTTTAAAATGCTTAATATATTTTATGATGTGCCAGAAAAACAAAGGAAAAACCTTTATTAAAGAACCATTTACACCCTAGGTGTGCTTTTATCATGGACTAACTTGCTCTTTTTTTGAATAAGTCTGATAAAAGTTAAGTACACGACCTATGGAAGCTGAAAAATGATCTATATTCTGCTGAACAGCCCAAACGAGAACATTTCTTCCATATGACTGTAAATTTTATTTGTAGAAGATGTTTAAGATGCAGTTATCAGACAGACCACCTCAGAAAGGAGCAACTGATTCCTGGTCATTATTGGAAGTGGAGAAATCATGCAGTCAAATGCAGGGATTAAATGTCCATGTGAGATAACATGGATATATGAGCAGTCAAGGGTAGTGCAAAAAAAGAAGAGGTCTTCTCTTGAGATGAGGCTATGATAAGGAGAACCATATCTAGCATGACCAAAATGGGGCTAAGGAAATGATCTTCATTCTGTACATTTTGACTTTCTAGATGAACCTAGTGATAGGGTGGGGTGGGGGAATGCGTGCAGTAGACCTAGGAGCCAGTCATGGAAGAATTTTTCTCTCCATGACTGTCCCTCTTGGGGTACAATGGTGAAGAAAAATTTTGGCATTTAGTGTTGTAAGGTGAAACAAAGGGACTGCAACAGGGTCTTCCCCACCTCTGAAATATACTGAAAGTTATCTCCCTGTTAAGACCACTCATGTTAGAGCAGAATTTGTCTGCACTGTCTGTTCACAAATACGTTGGATGTCCCTAGTGTATGCATTGCTATAAGAAAGCAAAGTGATGTTACAGCCCATAACCAAACCCTCATAACTTCTCTGCACAGGGGATAAGATCATGCTGTGCCTTTTACATACCACACCACTGCAATACTTTCTGAGTGAATGAATATCGAAATCTGGGGGAGTGAGTACTGAATGTTAGGAAGACCTTCCTCGTCTCCAGAATACTGATGTCTGATTTGGCCTCATGTGCTGCCCCTTTGTCTTGAACTACTAGGTGCAGATAATGTCCTCCCCAACCCCAGAATGGAAACATTCATCAAAACTGTAACAGTGGAAGTAGGTTGAATAAAAAGCCTCCATAAGAATAGAGTCTGTGGATCTGCCCACCACAGCATGAGTTGATGTGGATTGCATAATCCCACTGAGCCCTATGACTCTACTACAGAATCCTTATGTTCAACCTGGCATAAGGGGCATATGAATTGATGGACCATCACAGCCAACATCCTGAGTACTGCAGCAGCTGTAGGATCTAGGTTTGTTGAAAAACTTGTAACTTTATACACTATGGAAGAAATCTTGCCAGTGGCAATTTTATGGTTTACTATTTCCAATGGGTAGCCAATGAATATCAGGAATGTAATTGATGCAGTTAGAACTTTGCTATGTTGACTGTGATCCCCAAAGATAGACACATCCAAAGCAAGTACAGTCTTGTTGTGGGGAGCTTTTCCACAGAGGAGGCCACTATGTGCCAGTCATTTAGGCAAGGGAAAATCTTTAGTCTTAGTAGTCATATGTGGGCAGAGACAAAAGAAAATCATTTGGTAAACCTCTGGAGGATTGTGGAGAGTCCAAACGTCAGGACTGGTAGCTGATAAATACTGGATTCCCACCTGAAAGAGCAGGAATAGCTTTCATGGCTTCGCTGTTTTTATGTTTCGGGTATGCATTCTGAAGATTCAAAAAGCAAATCTTCTCCTCCCTGCAATGTTCTACTAATAAACAACATTCTACTTCCTGATTATTTTCTTCACTCTCGGCCAGTATCCGAGTCTGGCTCATGCCAGCCCTGTTCGCCCCTCGCTCCGCTCTGGCTCACTGTGCTCCCCTACCTTACACCTAATTCCCACAATTCCCTACTACAACTACATTTATTTTTAATCAAACCACACCCACCACACCTAATTATCCAATCACCAGCTTTACTGCTTAACAAGACATATACAACTCACTTCCTAACTACCCTCTCATTAAACCATTAGCTCACTCCTTCCTATACTTTCACCAACATCTCACCACCCAGCCTATCATGATCTAATCTTACCACACATCCACTAATAATAATTCTAACTAAACCAGTACAAGTACAACCAACTCCCTCTGTCCTACAGTATTACTGTTACACGCTTCTCTCCCCTTTTACTAATCATAGCCCTCCACATGACCTACTATCACAATCAGCTAATCACTAAATCACCCTCTCCTACCCACCCTTTCCTCTCTCCTTTCCACACCATGTAAAAAAAAAATTCATATCACCATATCTCTTCAAAAGCTCCAGTACAGAACTTTTTTACATACTGATGTGCACAGCAACCAGCTACTCTCTATCTACTCCAGACTGACATCCACATTTCTACACCCATTCCTACATAAAATATCTCTCATCAAACAGATAAATCCACCCTAAACCAAGTCCTAAACCAAGTTATCAGACAACCAACACAACAACACCCACTGGTCACTCCCAGATCTTCACAAATGTGTCACGTAATAGCTCTGACCTTCTACTTGTCAATATGAATCAGAGGAGCCTCGCAAACAAAGTGCATGGGTTTAATGCTTGCCTCTCTCTATATTACCCTGACATAGCGGTAATAAATGAAACTTGGCTAAAATCTCACATAACGGGCAGTGAAATTCTAACCCCAGGTTATAATATCCACAGGCTAGATAGAGTGCACAAACATGATGGTAGTATAGCTGTAATTTATAAAAATACACTAAAAGTTGATCACATTGAACTAAACCTACAAGAACTCAACGACCCTGAAATATTAATTACCCGTCCTGAAATTAATCCCAAAAAATATATAATCACTATTTCAATCTACATCCCACCTGGCAACAGCCTTTCCACAACCAAAACCTTTCTTCATTGGTCTTCCTCTACATTTAATCAGGAAACCATAATAATGGGAGACTTCAATATAGAATGCTTACCTATGCCTCCGACAACCCCTCAAACTTTATAAACCTATACAGATACATCCAAACTATAAAAACCCAACCAGAATAGGCAAATACAGAAAAAGACAGTCAATTGACTGGTCCCTAACCAACAAACCATTTCTAGCCTATCTATCAGGTTACCTGCCTGACAACCTCAGTGACTATCATCCTACCTATCTTCTTAGGCAACGTATTTATCACCCACAAAATGCCACATATAAACAAATTTGCAACAAAAGACATTTCTCACCTGATATATTCATATCACTCCTCCAGCACTGTAACTGAACGCCCCTAAAGCATCTCCAACTTGACTCTGACATACAATACTTTAATACCAAATTCTTAAACATACTAAACAGCCTAGCACCATCCAGGAATGTATGAGTAAAATCTACCTATGCACCATGGCACCATGGTTGTCTAGAAATACCAAAGCACTACTCAGGCTGAGAGACAAAGCGTGGGCACAATATCAGGTAAACAAATGTTAGGCCAGCCTAGACCACTAATTCCAACTAAGAAACAATTAAAAAAAACAAGTCAAGAATGATAAAAAGTATATTATACTAAGACCCAGCAAAAACTCCAAAATAACCCGCAAAAATTCTGGTGTGCCATAAAAGAACTTCAACCAAGCCAGTCAGAAACTCCAACCCCCACCATCACAAATACTACTGACAGTTTAGCCAACTCTATACTATCACTAATCAAAATTTACAACAATACTCCCCTGCCTATTCCAAAAAAGAAGAAGTAACTTTTAATTCATTCATCCTAAAAACCCTGTTCATACCAGCACAATAAAAAAAAACTACTCAACAAGCTGAAACCAACATCCCTAGCAGCAGATCAGCTCCCAAATGAATATCTCAAACTAGCAGCCAGTGCTATTGCTTACCATGTCTCTCTCTTAATCAGTCAGTCCATCTCAGAACAATATATTCCCAAGCTCTGGAAAATCTCCTATATTACCCCTCTCCATAAAGGTGGCACCTCAACAGACCTCATAAACTACCCACCAATTGCCATTCTATCCCCACTTTTGAATATTCTAGAAAAATGTATACACACTCAACTCATTAATTAACTTCTAAGCAAGAACCTACTTACCAACTCCCAACATGGCTTCAGACCCAGTCACATTACCACAACTGCCCTTATAAGCTTCACCAACACAGTCAACCAACTCAAAAACAATAGAAAACTAGTTTCATCCATCTTCCTAGATATGTCCAAGGCATTTGATGCAGTTTCCCACCATAGACTCCTCAGTGAACTCGCTTCATTAAACTTAAACCAAACCACCCTCTGCTGGTTTCATAATTACCTATCCAACCGACAACAAGCAGTCAGATGGCAAGGTGATCTATCCTCTCTGTTACCTGTCACAGTAGGTGTCTCACAAGGTCAGTTCTAGGGCCTCTCCTCTTTACTATCTTCTCCAATAAACTCTACTCCACCACTGATGTTGCCACTATCATTCAATATGCAGATGACTCTGCACTCATCTGTTCTGCACTCTCTCTCCCACAGCTCCAACAAATAACCCAACAATCCTTTTCGGCCATAGAATCCTGGCTCACTGGCTATCAACTTATTCTCAACCATAACAAAACTAAATTAATGCACTTTTCCAATAACAAATCACATGACCTTATATCTCCCTTCCTCATCTAGTCAGCAAACAATGCCAAAATTGAACCTATCTTTCACACTAAACTGTTTGGGAGTCACAACCAACAACAACTTGAGGTTTGATAAACACTTGCATTTTCATAAAAAAAGACCCATATAAAACTTGGCTCTCTCTACAGAGTCTATTCATATCTCACTAGCTGCACCAGGCAAGTTCTCACCAGGGCCCACCTACTATCTACCCTACTGTACATCTCACCCATTTTCACCAACCTTAAGAAATCCGACCTAGCTAAACTCGAAGCCTGCTATAATTAAGTTGCCAAATTTTTCACAAACTCACCACATAGATTGCACCACTGTGCAGCTCTTCACCAACTAAACTGGCTAGAAGTTCCCATCCTCCTATCCCTCAATCAAATCCTGACCACCCATTCCATAATATACCAACCAGACAAGTGCCCATCACTTCAAAATCTACTAGAAATCTATTCCAATAATAGGACCATAAGGTCTGATAAATTCCTAGTTAAAGTCACAAAATCTAACATCACTTTTGGTGATCCTCCTTACTCTAATCATATATCAAGGGACTAGAATGCCATCTCTCAACATATCTGAAATACACCAACCCATTCAAATTTAAACAACTTCTCAGGGCACATTTAACTGACAACTGGCTCTGCTGATGCACAGCCCCAGGCTGATGCACAGTATTTTCTACTTCCCTCTTTCCCTAACTCCCAACCTCCTACATAAACACCTTTCTCCCCTCCATTCTTTCTCCCACTGCATCTCTTCTCTGTATCTTCACCATATTTTCTACTAACTGTTCCCTTCTTTCTATAACTCTCACACTCCTATATAAACACATTTCTCCCCTATTCATTCTATCTCCCACTCCATCTCCTTAACCCCTCCAAATTTATCCTTTGTAACCAATCTGGCACTATAACTTGTACTCATTATCCACTGTAGAAAAGCTTATTCCCCAAATAGTAGCTGATGCATTGTTGTCTATATTGTGTTCTTTCTATATGCATTACTGGCTTACCTTGTACTCTGATATTCTTTAGAGATTACTTGTTTCTACTCTATAACTAAGATTACTATATAACTAATGTGTAACTAATATGTAAAGATTGTGTGTTTGCTAAATTGTACTTTGGAGCTTTTCTCCCCTGGCCTCCGCTGAAAAGGGGCCACCAGCCCAGTCGGATCTCCCCAGTAAACAAATGTAAAATAAAAATAAATCAATAAATAAACCACTGTAGGATGGACTGTATCATGTCTATCCAGAATGACTCTTTTTTTTCATTTATTGGTTCAATTGACTATGATCGAGACTAGGTTTGAAGTACTTCGTCTTTTTGGGTATCAAGAAGAAGAATCTGGAGTAGAAGCTAGCCCTTTTCTAATCTGTTGGGACCTTTTGGATGGCTCTTTTATGGAGGAGGATGTTTTTCTTCCTTCTGATCTGTCCTCCTGTGACTGGGAGGAGCTACTAGGGGATGTGAGGGTACATTTTTGGGCATTGCCAAAAATGGAATAAAGTAGACTCTGGATATAATTTCCCTTATACACTTGCCCTGCATGATGGCCATCCATCTAGAGCAGAATAGTCAGGCAACCCTTCAGGGCTCATACTGATGGAATACTTGAAAGAATCCCCTGAAACCCTGCTAATAAAGGCCACCTCTATCTCTAGGACAGCTGCTATGATGAGAAGTCCCCTCAGTCACAGGAACTCCTGTCATACTGCTGTCTTTTCTGAGGCTGTTGGGATTTACAGAACTTCTAGTTTTGATGGCCTTTTGGCTCCTTTGAAAGGTCTTTTGCAGCACCAAACACTTCTGCCCAAAAGTGGAGTTCATTTTGTCATCCCCTTCACAATGCCACAGTCTCTCTTTCACCTTTTGCCCAGACCTGGAGGTTCTGTCAAAAGGAGCACTGGCAAACACCACCTTGAGGTGGTTTGCAAAGTTGGTGAGTCAAAGCCTGGCTTGCCTTCACATCGCAATGCCTTAGCATGCCACACTAGCTGATTCATCCATTGCATTACGGACCAAACAGATGTTACAGTTGCCACTTTGGTTTCTAACTGTGACCTCATATCACTCACAGGCAACAGTTTTAGTGTGTCAAATTTTTTCTCCACAAAACCTCTTTAAAATTAATCATATGTATCAAATAATTCAGGGCTCTAACTGAGAAGGTGCTGGATACACAAATGTACTTTCCAAGTTTTTCCATCACCCAAGATTCTTTGTTGAGAGGATGGATGGCCTTTGTGTCCCCAGAACTTGCTTCTTTGTGGTGGTAGATGCTACTATGGAAGTGACAAGAAGTAATTTACTCCAGTTCTGTCTGTCTTTAAGAGTCCACAGCACTTTAGTCAGCTTAAGAAGGAGAGGCTTGGTCACATCTGGCTCTTTAAACACTTTGGAGCACACCATATGTATGATCTTATTTGAGGGTGGCAGTACCCTGGCTGCTGAAGGAGGGTATTTATATGTCTATTGCAACATCTTTTTCTCTAGGGATGTGGGGTTCTTTCATCAAGATCCCCTCTGCATCATTAAATCCAGAATTTCACCAAATATGTCTTCAGAAGGGCATCTGGTGAACCTTCAATATCTGTTGTCTCAGAAGGGAAACTCTAAAGGGGGTACAGGTGTTTCCTTTTAGACAACAATTTTATTGGTGGACTTAGGAGATAGTTATCTGAACTCTTCTGGGAAGACAGCACTGCAGACCTCAGCAATTTCTGCGTATGAGATCTGTTGTCCTGTGGGAATAGCAATGATGTACAGCCAAAGGTCCCACTGTTAGTGGTATCTCAGAGTAGAATTGGTAGACCCTATACCTGCTATGCAAAGAACCTGGCTTTGGTCTCCCCTGCATCAATAGGTCAGCTGAAGTATTTGGACCCAAAGACATCAGCACCAACTACAATGGTGCCAATATTATAGGAAGGATGATGACATCATAGGCACTGAAAACTCCATAGCCAGAGTAACCCCCAGAAGATATAGGTGTTGAATGTCAAGTAAATCAATACTATCAAAGGCCTCACCAACATCAGGGTCAGAGTTGGAGATGGGCACTTGGCACAGAGCCCCTAAACCTTTGTGGAGGAATCAACTGGTGCCAAGGGTATCAGTTTCAAACAAAACCTGTCTGCTGACATCAGTCATACTAATACACACTTTAGTACTGATTCTAACACTACTGGGGCTAAAATTGGGCCTCAAGGAAGAAAAGCAGTAAAATTAGTAACAGTCTCTTCTTTAGCTACCTAGGCACAGAGAGGGCTGAGATGACACTGTACTGAAGCTGAGCCTTCACAAAGGCTGACATCATATGTTCCTAATCTAAAAGGGTCAGGCTCTGAAAAGATCAGTAGGAATGCAAGGATGAAGTTGATGTGGTTCAACATGTCAGAAATCTAGATAAGTTGTGCTCTGAGGACAGGTTTTCAG
The DNA here is from genome assembly GCF_019279795.1 of Protopterus annectens. Lineage (NCBI taxonomy): Eukaryota > Metazoa > Chordata > Ceratodontiformes > Protopteridae > Protopterus > Protopterus annectens. The sequence goes on along the minus strand of NC_056741.1, from coordinate 1,167,666,108 downwards.
CACTACTCCTCAGGGCCAATTCAGTTGTGCTGGACAACTCTATTCAAGGAAGTGAAGAGGACCTGGCACGAGTATCTGCAAAAGAAGGTCCATGGTGGGAAGGACAGGTTGATGTCCATCAGACTTTATCCAGGGACATATTTATGTATTTACACTGAAACGTACAGTTCTTCCAATCACAGCCTTTGATGAAGACTCATCTTTGTTTTCATACAATGATTTCTCCTTGTTGTTTTCTACAGCTTCATATCTAAGGAGACCTTTAAGTACCAGTTGAGTTCTCTTGCCCTGGAGCTTTCTGGAGCTAAAGTTTTTACAGATTGTACAGGCACTATCTAAATGTCCTGGGGGGACTGTATACTCATATTCTTCACACTTCTTATAGCCATTGGCCTTTACCTTTTTGTCCATGCAGTTAGTAACCTAATAATCAAAACACAGCACAAGGATTACCAGAGAGTACTCTAAACAAACAATAATGAGGCCAGTCTATATAGTAGGCCAAATCCACCAACAGTCATCACAGAATGAATATGAGTAAGCAGCAGCAGCAAATCTTAAATTCAAGCACCACAGAATGAACAGTGATGCAAAGAGATGGAAAGCCAAATATAACTTTTAACTTTTTTATTTAAAAGAGCCTGACAGTGATAGAGAGGGAATAGGGGGAAAGTTTGGGTTAGAAGAGAAAATAAAAACGTCTTCTAAACAAATTTAATAAAGTTGGAAGAAACTAAAGTTTAGTTGGCATTTCCTAACAATGTGGAGCACATTCATGGTTAATAAAATGATGAAAATACTCCTAATGGCTCAAGCTCACTTGCAATGACAGCAATTATATATGGAGTACTTCTCCAAGGGATGTGGGTTTATGGGACAAAGGAGGAGCTCTAGCATGCAAGGAAAGTTGTTGCCGAGAGATGGCTGCCAAGGCAACCAGTTCAGCAGTTTTACGGTGTCCAGACAGGACCACAGTAGATAAAGCTTAGCCACAGGATGATGAATGGATTAGACCCTTTTGAGGAGTGAGGCTATACAGGCTGGTAGATCAGGCAGCTTCTTCATAAGTAGAAAGAAGGGAAGGTATTAGAAATACAAGCAGTAGACAAGTGCTTATCTTATCATGCCTACAAAAAGATAGAAGTTAGACAGGGGATTCTAGATTGTTGAGATGAAGGCTCTGTGAAGAGTTATACAGATGAATGAAAGAAGAGACAAGAATCGATGGGGCTGAAGGGCAGTGAGAAGATTTGTAAATGGGACTCCAGAGATATCTGAGGAAGTTATGAGTCCATTGAGTGAATAACTGAGAAAGCAGTGGAGAGAAATGAACTGGGGAAGTTATGAGTGCATTGAGGGAATATCTCAGAAAGCAATGAAGGGAGATGAACTGGGGAAGTTATGAGTGCATTGAGGGAATAACTGAGAAAGCAATGAAGGGAGATCAACTCCCACCTTCAATAGGAGAAATGGCCATCTTGGTCCTGCCTAAGAGGAACAGAGGAAGTGAGAGACTGAGAATTACCAGCCAATCACCATATTTAATGCAGATCCTAAAATATTCCAAAGGTCCTGTTAGGTTGAATGAAAAAGGAAATGGAAAAATGTGGAAAGTTGTAGAAATAAGAGCAGATTAGATGTGTGAATTGGAATAGTGCAGACAACTACAGGCTATTTGCATTAACAGACAGAATGGTGAGTAAGTTGGTTATAGGAGATCACTCCTACTTGACATATGTAAAGCAACTTATATACTGTAGAGTGGTTGTCCATATAGACTTCTGATGGACTTGAATATTGGTGCAAAAATAAATAATAGTGTTACTACCTCACATCGTTGATGGGGCAGTAAATGGTATGTCATCAAAAAAGTAAAGCTTGGCAAATGGATAGGTCAAGGGTAACTTTTCTTGCCATACCTGTTTTTTGTAATAATATAATTTCTGGCTAAAAGTTAAGAGGAGCACATAAGGAAACATGAAAGGGCAAAGGGTGCAGAATTGTTTCAACTTAGTTGCTGATAACTGCTTGTTATTAATTATAGATGTGTGGAAAGTGCTCAGAAATCCAACAACCCCTTTCACAATGAAACCAATTATAGCAACACAACCTATAACCTCAGAAGCCAAGACAGAGGTGGCTCTAATCTACAATCCCCTGCTGTCAAGCTACATAATTCTAACTACAGTTTTTCAATTCTTGCCCGCAAACTGTGGCAATCACTCCCCAGAATTTACATCAACCCAGAGTACTTATTCTTCAAACCTCAAATCAAACATTACCTACTAAAACTATATGAATGCATCTGTCTGGCTAATGCACGTCACATAACTCACCAGTATCCTCCAAGTATATGACCACTAATTGTAAATCTGCCCTCACTCACCATGCTGTCTCTTTCCATTATCTATACCTATGAGTTCCACGTTTTCTAACTTAGAGCATTTGTACTATGGTCTGTAGAAGACATCTTGTCTTGCAGATTAACTTCTACATTTTCTCATCTTACACCTAACTGCCTCAATTCCTCTTTGTCAGCTGCTTGATTCTGCACTACATACCTCACTCTCCTGCACATTTGCTGGTGTTTGATTTACTTTATGTAAATATGTACATCTTACTGAATGCCCAGTGTTAGTTGCATTGTATTGCCTATGTTTGCCGCTGTGTAAATTAATATTTTATATTTACCGTTTCAAGTAACCTGGGCTAATCCTGCAGCTGGCCAGTCTATGGTAAGTGCTACTCCCTGGTAAACACATATAAATAACATAAAATTATAGAAAATTCTGAGGATTTGAAAAGAAGGGGTTGAAATATCATGATCTTAAATCACAGACCTCTTTCTTTAGGATAAAAGGACTGTGTGAGATGAGCTTACCGGCTACGATAGGTGGGGCTAGTTACTTTTATATACAACTCTTCCCCACAGCAGGAGAAATGCTTCAAAAAGAAGAGCAACGGATGGTTCATGAAGGTTGTGACATGGCTAAGTAGACTTCAAGTGTAATTTCTTATCAAGTACAGTGGGTATTTTGAAGATACTGGTGGTCCCACAGTTGTTGAACAGGGCAAGGTTTTTCAGGCTGATATCTAAGAAAGGGTGAAACATGGGACATAGAGAAAGTATGGTCAGTTTATTTGGAAAGAAAATAATAGCAAGGTTAGAGAAAGAGAGTTAATGAATTTATGGAAGGCAAAATGGAGGTGGTGAAAGGGCCTGACATCAAATGGCACTTAGAGGTGGTGAATATGATACAAGCTCTCAAAAGCAAAATGAGAGGTAGAGAGCTGTGAATATGTCTGGTGAGCAAAAACAGGAAGAACACAATACAAGTGGGTATATAGCTGAGATGGAATAATGCTATGGCATGACATTTGTGTAAAATAGATGTCTCCAAGGAAGATGAAAAGATCAGGAGGGACTTTGTAAGAACAAATAATCAAGATTAAAAAGTAATTTTTGAAGAGAGGGGTGTGGGGGAAAGTGGTATAGTTAAGATGAAAGATATTATCTCACAGCTTTCATAAAGTTAATTGAGGATTATGCACTAGACAACAGGGGAAATCAATGAAGGAAGGGGGTATGGGAAATACTATGGGCAGGATTCAGTAAACTCTATGTAGGAATAGAATTGTTCCTACACGGAGTGAATGGTGAAGACGCACTACTGAGATGGAGCCACAAACATGGATACTGAAAGAGTGCAGGGGGGGTGCAGTAGTGCTTGCAGATGTGTAAACATGCCCCCTGCACTGTCAAAGTGCCGTATGGCACTTTATAATCCTTTCAGTGTCTGCAGACACTGAAAAGAGGATTGTGTGAATGGAATGCAATGCAGGTGGTGTGTGACAGGAAGTGTAACACACCCCCTGCATTGTGAAATTGCCGTATGGCACTTTAGAATCCCATCAGTGTCTGCTGACACTGAAAAGAGATCTGTGAATGGAATGCAATGCAGGGGGTGTGTGACAGAAACTGTAACACACCTCCTGAATTATAAAAGTGCCATATGGCACTTTATAGTAAAATAGTGTCCTTGGACAGACACCTCTTGACCTTCTAGAGCAAGAAATCTGTACAAAGCCATTACCAAAAGTGGGACAAAAGCCCAGAAATAGGGACATTTTTTTTAAATATTGCTCTTACAAACATAGAAAGTTGATAGAATAACAGGTTTTGCATTACCATGTATTGTCATGAAGAGTATGTGGCCTACTAGCTGACATGCTGATATTTTATATATTGAGAGATATATATTTAAAATTGTTGTATTATTTTTTTTTCCTTTATATGTGAAGTTTATGTGTAGCTGAGTGGCTTTGCATGCCATGGTGCTTTCCTCAGCAGTGCTGTAACATCTTGTAAGAGCTATATACAAATTTATAGCTAAAATCTTCAATGGCAAGTCAGCTTAGTGGTTAGATTTCTGGCTTTCCATGCAGTAGTTCACAGTTTAAATGCCAAGACAGACCATGCAGCTTTTACATGGGAAAGCATTGCAAAATTATTTTGCATTTATTTAATGATGTAGTAATTGATATTTGTTAACCAGGATATCGCAGCTGGTTCAAAATTCCAGTGTCAGTGGATATATGATGTGAACTCCCCCATGTAAACACAAGTGTCCCATACGGTACAGTCACACCCCAAGGTAATGTAATCAAAAAGCACATAGGGGGATATCATGTAAAGTAAATTATATATACTTAATAATATGTCAGTAATGATTAATATACAATTCTTAAATATTTTTTAAATGAAAACTGAACAATGCTTAACATTGCTTAGATCTGCTTAGCCAGTTTGAGCTTTGCTTAGAAGTTTAATTGTAATCAGCATTCAGCTCAGCTAAGTGGATTTGCACACTGCTAAGCACTGCTCAGCATTTGATAGACAGGTATGCATAATGGTTGTTTTTCCCTTACAGCTGCAGAGGTGAGAGCTATCAATGTGGAAGCACATGCAGATAGATTGGTGAGGCTGCACCGAGACTCTGGTTAGTACAGATCTATCTTGTAGTATATAGTGCAAAAAATAAGAAGGAGTACATTGTTTACTGCCAGTAGGTAGAGTGTGTTCTGAGTGTACGGAATAAAGTTTGTCAGATTAAGATTTATCTACAGGATATGCTGTACTACTGAATGTAGAATCTCAACTATAATAAAGCACTGTGTCATGTTACTCAAATAAACATTTATAACACAAACCGTTGTGTTTAATCTGGTATATTGTTGAAGAAATAGAATGTGTACAGGTGCTTCACAGCAAATATGGCTTTGACAGCATGCATTAACTGAAGTTGTTCTAATAACCAGCTGTTATGCAAAACTGTAGATTGTGGAGCTGTAAAATAAGATATAAATGAAATATGAAATATGTCCTGCACTAAGATCTGACCCTTGAATAGTAATGTGTAATGTATTGTAGTGTGTCCCCTGCAGCATTGCTTTGCGTTAACCTTTGCATTTCATATCTATGTAGTCCTGAATGTGAGTATGGTCTGTACAGATCACACATATTCACATCTACTAGGGATTAAATATGTCAACCTGTTTTCAAAGGATTAAAACACAGTAGACTATCTTTCATGCATGAATCTCAGGCATGTATTTTCAACTGTCACTACAGTTTTTGGTGACACTTCAATTAGATTCCAAGGTCAGACTGTCTAACCAAGTGAGTATTATGCAGAAATCAGTCAAGCAAGAGATAGCAGTTCCCCAGTAGCTCAGTGTGAGGTATGACATTCATTTTTGCACACACAGACCACAGCTGTAATCCAGGGACTGGTATTAAGATGTGTGAATATTTACACTCAAGTAATCTTGAATATTTGTAGAAACAATCAGGTAGCATTAACAGATATTTTCTCCACAGGTCTTACAGGTAAATAAATGTTTGTAGTAGCTGTATTGTAATAAACTGTGTACAAATGTTCCAGTGTCCAACCCCATGCTGGCAAATTACAACAGGATAGGCATATATACCATGCACTCTTCCCGATACATGTCTCTCAGGTGTCACACTGTCATGGCTAGTGATAACTGCTGCCAATAACCTTGGGCACAGATATGAATCCATGTGAAGTATGCCAGTAGCACACTCACACAACAGTTACATTAGAGAAAGAACACTTCAACCTCCTCTCTAAGGGGTTGAAATATATACCCTCGAGGAAGGGTGATTTGAAAAACACCCTACTGGACATAAAAATGTTTACTAGAAAAATTAATTTTGAACTTATTTTAGTGAGAACAGGAGCCCAGAGCCAGGTGGGTTAAGAAGAAAAAGTATTTTTAATCCACCCTTACACCCCCAAATCAAAAACTTTGAAAGTATTATGAAAAGTGAGGTTAGAAAAACCTTTCACAAAATAAGATACAAAGCCAACTTACAAGAAAATGAGAGAAATATTTTAAATGAATTGAGGTAGAGCAATAACTTAAAGGTAATGAAACCCGACAAGGCGGTTGTATAGTTTTAATGGACTGTTTAACCTATGAAGGGAAAATGAATGACATCCTAAGAGACTCTTCAAGATATTCAGTGGTGTCTAGAAACAAAATTAATATTGCCTACAGGAGAAATGACATGGCACTAGAAGATCTTTTATTAGAAGGGCTGATAGATGCAAAAACCTTAAAATTCCTGAAAGTAGAGAAACCAAGAATCCCCGCAATGTTTGGGATCCCTAAAATACACAAAAATGGGAGTGATCCACCACTTAGACCCATTGTGTCAGCAGAGGGATAGAAGATTTTACCACTAGCTAAGTATGTGGATAGTAAATTAAAAACATTGTGGGTGAAAAGGAAAAACATTTTGAGGGATTCTTAGGATTTCTTAAGATGCCTTACAAAGGAATTGTTTTGTGAAAATATTTCCTTTCTTACAATACATATTGCTGACCTGTTTTCATGCATTCCCCATCAAGAAGGCCTCATATTGTTAGAAGAAATTATATACAAGGATGGCTCACTTACACATGAATGCACTGTTGTTATGCAATTAATTTACCTAGTTTTGAAGTACAATTTTATCTATTTTAAAGGAGAATTGTTTTACCAGACAAAGGGTGTGGTGATAGGGCCAGCGTGTGCCCACACATATGCAAACCTATTACTAACAAAGTGGGAAGAGAAAGTAGTACTAAATTCCATATATAGTGATAACTGGATTTTATATAAAAGATTTTTAGATGACATATGTATTTTATGGACTGTGCCTGTGGAAATTATTAATGATTTTATTCCATTTTTAAACAATACCACTGATATTTTTAGAATTTACATATGGTATTAGTCAAGAGAAACTACAATAGCTGGACATTGAGCTATATAAAGAAAATAATTAATTCAATTCCAAGGTATTTAGAAAGAGTACATATTCAAACTCATATTTACACTACAATAGTTCACACCCCACTTATTACAAGAAAAATATTGTCAAAGGGCAGTACAAAAGGTCAAGCAGGATGACTTCGAATAATGAGGAGTTTTTCAAAGAAATTGGTTTACTAAAGCAGTTCTTTACAGCTAGGGAATATCCAACTTGGTTGATAGACCAGGTAGAAAAAGAGGTATGTGAAAGAAGGCAGAACAAATTCAGGCCTATTTTGGGTATTAGCCTTGACAATCAAGAGAATGGGAACCAAGTTAAACAGGACACATATGGAAATGCTTTAGTAATAAGAGTTTAACGGAAGCTCCAGCTTGGTCAGGTCTATATTAAACACTGAGTGGAATAGATATGTTGCACTTACAGATCTTGACAAGATACCTAAGAGAGAATTACAAGTGTTTTTTTTTTTTAGAAATTCATTGAGTTTGAAAATTTTATTAGAGAAAGAAATGAGACAGAATAGTGAGGCAAAGAAAAGGAAAGGAACTTTTAAGTGTGGCCACTGTTCCCAATGTAGTCATATAATAAATAAGGAAAGTATATTTTTGGAATGTAGGAACATAAGTATTATGAGTAAGGAATATAGTAACTGTGATTCAAGTGGCTTGGTCTATCTAGGTATATGTCAGGTTTGCCAAGCATTTTATATTGGCAAGACAGGGCGTAAACTTCAAAGAATATATGAACATATGTATGAAATCCAGATTCACAAAGACACTAATGCCCTATTTAAGCACAAACAAAAATGCAGTGAGGCTTAGTACAAGTTTTTTGTCATTGAGCAGGTAAAAATGGATGGAAGGGGTGGTCTATGGGAAGAAACCACAGACTATAAAGAGTTATGGTGGCAAATCACCCTTCAAGCAAACAAATTTCCTGGACTCAATGACCACATTTCAGTTGCCCCCATGCTTAAATTAAGGGTGGCAAAACTGTAATAATGGGTTGAAAGAGAAGAAAATGTTTGGTTAGATTTTTGCAATATGTGCATGACTTTTTAACTTTTATAACAATTTTTATATTATGTATTTATATGTGTAGTCATATAACAATATTTTAGAAAGTTTATGATGGAAACTGTTTTAAACATAGTTTTAGTAGGACTATATTTATTTGTACATAGATGTTGATGCTAAGTCACAATGTAAATTTATGTTCAGAGTTCAGTGTTATTAATACATGGACACTAGAGGGAACTTTAGGATAATTTTCTATACTTTACATATAATTGTTTTAAACAAGTTTTAAAAGTTTTAAAGTGTATGATTTTACATGATTTCATATTAATTTATCAAGGATTTAACATAAAATATTAATTTTTAGATAGAGGTACTTAGGCGCCATGGTTTTTAACAAGTAAAATGGTGGTACATGTACTTCTCATTCAGAGAAGGTTGTATATGCACACAGTCACTTTAAATATATTGTATTCTGTATTAATTGCCAATTAACATTTCTACTTCATTGGGTAATTGATTCAACTCACTAAGCAGAGGGAGTATAAAAGGAATGGTTCATAGGTCTGTCTGCATCTGATGAAGTAACTTGCAAACCAAGACGTATTGGATAGGAGACGTTAATGCCTGGAGTGTATGTGTTTTTTGTTGATTTTCATTAAAGCTGTGTTTTCAAAGAAAACTGCTGGTAATCGATCCTTGGTGGTACCTGTGTTTTCTGTTTGAAGTGAACTTTGGTGCCTTGGTGAATATTTTACTAGAATCTCAACTATAATAAAGCACTGTGTCATGTTACTCAAATAAACATTTATACCACAAACTGTTGTGTTTAATCTGGTATATTGCTGAAGAAATAGAATGTGTACAGGTGCTTCAAAGCAAATTTGGCTTTGGCAGCATGCATTAACTGAAGTTGTTTTGATAACCAGCTGTTATGCAAAACTGTAGATTGTGGAGCTGTAAAACAAGATATAAATGAAATATGTCCTGCACTAAGATCTGAACCTTGAATAGTAATGTGTAATGTATTGTAGTGTGTCCCCTGCAACATTGCTTTGAGTTAACCTTTGCATTTCAGATCTATGTAGTCCTGAATGTGGGTATGGTCTGTACAGATCACACATATTCACATCTACTAGGGGTTAAATGTGTACACCTGCTTTCAAAGGATTAATACACAGAATATCAGGCATGTATGTTCAACTGTCACTACAGTCTTTGGTGACACTTCACTTAAATTCCAAGATCAGACTGTCTAACCAAGTGAGTATTATGCAGAAGTCAGTCAAGCAAGAGACAGCAGATCCCCATTAGCTCAGTGTGAGGTATGTCATTCATTTTTGCACACATGGACCACAGCTGTAATCCAGGGACTGGTACTAAGATGTGTGAATATTTACACTCAAGTAATCTTGAATATTTGTAGAAACAATCAGGTAGTGTTAACAGATATTTTTTCCACAGGTCTTACAGGTAAATAAATGTTTGTAGTAGCTGTATGAAGGGTATAGTAATAAACTGTGTACAACTGTTCCAGTGTCCAACCCCATGCCTGCAAATGACAACAGGATAGGTATATATACCTTGCACTCTTCCCGATACATGTCTCTCAAGTGTCACGCTGTCTTGGCTAGTGATAACTGCTGCCAATATCCTTGGACACAGATATGAATCCAGGTGAAGTATGCCAGTAGCACACTCACACATCAGTGCAGGGTACACCTTCTTCATCATATATGTAATGCTGACATGTATGAGTCTCCTCTAGTCATGTACGCAGAGTTGTCACAGTTTGCCCCATACCATTCCAGGTTGACAATTTAACAGTTATGTATGTGCTACAGAAGCTATGGGCCACAGATAGATGTAAAGTGAGGGCAGACCTGGAGAGTATTGAGCAGTACTGTTGTGAAAAATAGAAGCCTTTGCAGTTGTTAATGGACTCTTTTTTTCTCTCCCCCACCCCTTATCTACAGCAATCATTATTATTCATATACTACAGGTATGTTCTCAAAACCTAATGTTGGGTCTTATGTTCTATTATTGTTCATATATTTAATGGGTTGCATATTAACAAACCATGTTCCAATGCCATTGTTAGTGGCCTGTTGCCATACATGTAACTGACATGCTGTTACAATGCTGACTGTTATTCCATTTATGCATGTGTTCTGTTTGCTATGCAATTGTTTTAATTCTATTGTTCTGGGTTAATTGGAACACCAATGCATGCTGTTATAACTACTTTTGAAATGTTTTGTTCATGACTAACCAATACATTTTGAAAAACCTCAGCACCATAGCATGTGTGGGAATAAGATCCATTGGATCCACCTGTCTCGCCACATCTGGCCACAGCACTGGGCCCCAGCATGTCTGGGACCCAACCCAGAACTGCCTCCTCCATTGGTCCTGCACCACCCTCAAGTGGAACCACCACAGGGGATGGGGCTCACCCTCTCCGGTGCGGGTGCTGAGAGGAACCAGTCACCTGAAAACAGTTCTGAGGCATGATGCGCAAGGTCATTCAGACAGACTTGGATGTACGCCAGATCGAGGGCAGAGTGGCACACCTTGAGGGTCAGACTGCTCCTGTTGTCCATCCCCAGCACAGCCACCTTCTGGGCTGTGAAGAGGGAGCAGTGACTGCCCATATGTGGAGACCTTCCACTGTTTCCATCTGGAGGCACATGGGCCTCCGATTCCCAACCACTCTCCCCATCCAAGGTGTTTTCCCCCCTCATTTGTCATATATGGCCCCTGTCTGCTGTCTTGTCTGTCTTTGTCTGCAAAAGCAACATCTCCTACCCAATCTACCTCCCCAAATGTACCTACATCCCTTCCCCAACATCCCAATCTCACCTTAAAAAAAAAAACAAAAAGGGGAATATGTCCCACAAAAAATATTGCCCCATACATAGCTCTCCATTTTGCCCCCATGTACACTGATGTTAGTCAGTCTACCCTTGAATTACTCTACAAATGTATGTCACCCACACCCATCCCTATGGGGTGTGAGGCTCCAAATTCCAAATTGTCCACATCATGCACAGCTGTTGCTGCAGAATAAATGGAGAGCTATGGTCTTTTCCTACACCTGTCCTGCACAGCCCTAGCTGCCTTTCACATTGTTTTCCCCCTGCTTGTCCTCATTCCACCACTTACCTATCACCCTGTTTTTCTTTTCTTTTTTGAAATTAGTGTGGGTTTAAGTGCGAATAAGCAGAGCTAAGTGAAGCCTAAAAGGACTAAGCGCCTCTTGGCACTGCTTAGCATCATGCAAACCCATGCAAAACCACTTAAAACCACCTTAATCAGTCTGTCTCAATCAGTCTCTGTTCTGCCCAGCAAGAAAATAATCAGCACTGGCTGGTCTCACACCCAGGACCATGTGCACTACAGCCACAGCAATATACCACTACACCAAATGAGCTTCTGAAATTTGTAATGCTTTTTCAAACATATCATGCATTACAGTCATTTAGCATTAGGGAAAACAGATATCACTGTCAACTCTTGAACCCAGGACACTCTGCACTAGAGTCAGAGCAATGCACCACTATGCCAAATCAGCTGTGGGAATTCATGATGCTTTTTCAAGCATATCATACATTACTGTCATTTAACATTAGGGAAAAAAGACAAAGCTGAAAAGTCATGAACACAGGACATTCCGAACTACAGTCATAGCAAGACACCACTACACCAAATCAGCTCTGGGAAATTACTTATCCGCATACCTCTCAACCTCTTTGTGCAAGAAATCTGGACGAAGAATGACAAAATGGGGGACAAAGTCTCAACAATAGGCACATATTTTACATACTGTAGTTATACATATAAGAAAGTTGCTAGAATAACATGGTTTGTTTTAACATACATTTTCTGAAGGATTTGAAGTCTGTAACTCAAAGCTCTGTTATTATTTAGTGCCACCAGAGCTCAGATTATCCCAGTTATTTGCCAGAAAACAACAAATATTTTGAGAAACAGACCAAAAAGATGAGCAAAAGCTCTGGACAGTCTATGAAAACATGCACAGTTTTTGGTATGCTGATGCATTTGCAAATTATCAGGCACTACAGGGATATACTATTAGGGTGAAAAACATCACTGCCAAATTATGAACACCGAACCACTTGAACTGTATCAGGGCAACATACCAGTAAGCCAACTGACCTTTTGAGTACAGCAACTGAGTTTTATGAACAGATTCTGATAGTCAGTCACACAGTACTCCAACATACAGTGACCAAAATCACAGTGCACTTGAGCCTGGTCAGCCTCAGTAAGAAGCTGCAATCCCTGATAAAATCCTCCAAAGCTAGTCATGAAAACAAAATCACCACTGATTCTAAAGACAACCACAAAGCATTCTATAGCTATGTCAAGAATCTCAATGGCAACACTCAGATCTGCTCTGAGTTACAGCACAATGGCACTAAGTATACTGCGACAACTGATATTGCCAACATCTTGGCAGATAGGTTCAGTGCTAACTTTACCTCCCCTCACCCCCTAAAGAGCCCATATCTATACCGGAAGAATGTACAGTTTCTGTAATCATGGCTGCACAGGTAAAAAACACACTCTCCAAAGCCAAGAACACAGCATCTATGGGACCAAACAACATCTCAGGCTGCGTTCTACATGAACTACAGAATGAACTGGCACCCCACCTAAGTACCATGTTCAACCATAGCCTCACCTCAGGTTTTGTGCCTGCTGAATGGTGCACAGTGGTGGTTATACCACTCCACAAGGGGGGAGCCACCATGGTCCCCAGGAACTACTGACCCATTAGCTTGACGAGCCTGGTCTGCAAGGCCATGGAATGCATCATCATGAAACTTATAAACAAAGACACTGGTAATCTCCAAACGCTGGACCCCACCCACTTTGGGTTTGTAAAAGGCAGATCATGTCTCCTAAACCTGATAGACATATTTGAAGCAGTCACCAAAGCCATAGACAAGGGTAAGGTGGTTCACATAGCCTATCTAGATCTTGCCAGTTATAGATAAACTCACTAAACTAGGTATAAATCCCTATGTCACAAGATGGGTTGCCAACTGGCTCACTGACAGAACCCACACTGTGAAAGTAGCAGACCCCAAATCCGACTTCAGACCAGTGACAAGTGGAGTACCACAGGGTTCAGTCCTGGGTCCTCTCCTGTTTGATATATACTTCTCTGAAGTACAGGCTAACACAGAAGGTCTTTGGCTAATGAAGTTTGCAGATGACTGCAAACTAGGAGCCATAATCGAAACTCCTAACGATGTGGACATCCTACAAAAGGGCCTCACTGAGACAGATGCCTGGTGTCAAAGCCATGTCCTCAAGCTCAATGCCAAAAAGTGCACTGTCATCCCCTTTGGTAAAAACTCTATACTCATGAACTACAACATAGGCGGTAGTATACTTAACACCGAAAGTGTGATAAGAAACCTTGGGACACAGGTGGACAGTAGTCTCTCCTTTGATAGTCACATCACCACAGTAGTCAGGAAATCCTTCTATGTGGCACACCTCATCACAAAAGGTTTCTCATCCAGGAAAAAAGAGGTCATTGTACCCCTCTACCCATCACTCATTAGACCCATTATAAAGTACAACACCCCTTTGGGCATGTACCTCACAAGACATCTACAACAGCTGGAAAGGCCACAGAAATACCTCACAAAGAGGATTACCAGCCTCAAACAGATGCCCTCATGACCGTCTCAAAGTACTCCAGCTGTACTCCATCGCATATCGCCTACTCAGAGGTGATCTCTGCCTAACATACAAAGCTATGTCAAACCCAGAGCTGTTGGACATGCTCCGCTTAAAGAAATCCCAATCCCTCCAAGCTACACGCTCTAGGAACCTAAACCTTGTCACCACAATAAACAGAACATGCCGGAGGGATAGATTCCTGTCCCAGAGACTTCCCATACTCTGGAATAAACTATCTATCTATATCAAACAAAGCTCCTCATTAGCAATCTTCAAGAAAAATCTTGATGATTGGATGGGAAATAGGAAATTCCCCCCGGGGATCACCTCTGTGGCTCTGTTCGACAGTGGCGCAGGAAAATAATTTTCTTGGGTGGCAAAAGCCAGAGTACCTTTTTGGCTGGGCTTCTATAGGCCCCAGGGCCGATAGCCTAGTACCTACCTATGAACCTATGAACCTCTGACACAGACACAGAACCAGTACACAGACAGATAAATCCTGCAATGTGTCACATGTGGCTGTATAGATTTCCACAGAATGTCCAGGGTTATGGCTCATATTTATGGCCTGTTCCTCATAACATTTGTGGTATTCTGCTAAATCACTGGGATGATATCAGGATTGAAGTCACTAAATAATAATACACATTTGAGTGTCAGACTTCAAATCCCCCAGAAAATGAATGGCAAAGCAAACCCTGTTATTCTAGCAATTTCTAAGGTTATGACAACAATATTTAAAAGTTCTCCCTATTTTTGACCCTTTGTCCACACATTTTGTCATGCTTTGTCCATATTTCCTGTGCTAAGAGGTTGAGTGGTATGCAGACATAGCATGCAAAACTTTGGACACAACACATCAGTCCATACAGTGGGCAGTATTTCCACCTATCCTCTGTGATGCTGTAGCTCCCACACCTCCATAATGGCCTCCTCACAGGCCAGGAAAAGGGGCAAGGCCCACATGAACGCCTTAACTATAGCACTGTATTGCCATGACATTGACTTATGGGAAAGTAACCCAGCAGTTCTGGATGCAATTAGCAAATGGGAGCAACAGATTGGTGCATAGGCCATCACCTTTTCATGAGCATTACCTACAATAGGCAAGCTGCTGCCTATGCTAAATAGGTCTGATATTTTCATCAGGAAGACAGACTATGACTTTTCACAACACCTTTTGTGGATTTATTTTGAAAACGGGTACAGCACTATACCAGGTATGTTAAACAATTAAGTATGTAATGGAATGCATATGGGGGATGCAGTCATGGGAAAAGGAATTTAAACAGTAGCTCTCAACAACACTTCCTGGACTGTCATGTTGCTGTTAGTCTGCTGTCCAGCACCTACAGCCATCCCTGATGGCTATGTCTGCAGAATACCTCTGAACTGTACAGATTTTTGCAGAATGCCCTGATTTTTGCCTCACAGTTTTGGCCTGTTTTGTATAAAATTGTGGTTTTCTGGCAAATTAGTGGCAAATCATGAAGGACTGAAGTTAGAAAATAATGACAGACAGTTCAGTTCCAGTCTTCATACTCTACAAAAAGTCATGCTAATGCAAAACCTGTTATTCCAATAGTTTTCTAAGTTTGTAAGAGCAATATTTAGAAACTGTCCCTATTTTGTGGCCTTTGTCACACTTTTATTTGGCTTTGTCCTGATTTCTTGCTCTAACAGGTTGAGATGTATGGCCTGCAGTGACATAGATCACAGCTCTGGCCCCTGAGTCACTTCAGCAAGGGTCAACTCACATATGACTACTACTGGATTATCTGTTGTACAATACTAACTGTAACACTGCTAGCCCAGCTAACTGTGATGTTGTAAATAATCATGTCATTTGTGTGCATTTATATCATACACATGCATGTTTTACAAGTTTAAGAGACCTATATATGTTATGTGGATATTAACCAACTGGTGCAAATGTGTGTGGGTTGAACTGTATGTTATGTACTGAGCTCATACTTTAGAATTGTCCATAGTTTTGCAGACTGACCACGTTTGCTTTATATTTTTACTCATTCCTACATTTGTGCTTTGTCTGGCAAATCCATGGCAAATGATTAAAGAGAGAAGTCATAAACAGCACACGTGAATATCAGATGTCATATCCTTCAGATAACTCATGCAAATCCAAAACCTAGTATTCTATTAACTGTCTAAGTGTGTAAGAGCAAAATTTATAAAGTACCACTATGGGTTGGCCTTTGTCCCCCCTTTATTTGTGCCTTTGTCCAGATGTCTTGCTCTAACAGGTTACTGGCATAGAACAGAAATGTATATGAAGTATTACCTGTGCAGATTAATGTATTAATAGTAGAAGCTGGAAGCCTCAAACATACAGACATAAGGTGAAAAATGTCAAGTAAATAAGCTGAACTTGTTTTATGAATGTGTTATCCCAGTTTCAGCGCAGCAAGCAGACATAAATGTCTACAGCTAGAGGTTTTTGTATTGCCTTGAAACATAAATAATTACTAGGTTGAAAATGTAAAAGTGCTTAACTGTGTTATGACTTCCAGTTCTACACAAACATCAGAGAGATATTCTCTTCTGATGCAGGTACTAAAATGTATGTTAGTTGCTGTTAGTCTGGCAAGTAAAGGCAGGTAACAAACACTGATGTAATCTGAGCTAAGCCAGCATGAATGTTAATTATTACTTCCAGTCCTGTCTCAGAGAAAGACCTTCGCATGTTGTATGTGTCTGTGTATCTGACATTATCCACTCATATGCATTTGCCTTGCTAATAGTTAGGAATTAGGGACATGTAAAACTGTTTACATATAGATGGGAATATAGTATATCTGTCTGATGTTTGTGTGGTCTGCATTGCTCTGAGTATCAGTCATCTCTGCATTTAATGTTGATTTGAAGCTCTGGATTTAATGTTTGATCACTTCTATTTTGTATCCCATTCTAGTATTACATTTGTTTAGTTTTAAGTTACTGTTCTGTTGGAGTTTTAAGAGTTCTTGGCTAGGGACACTTAAAAAAAGGTTCCTAAAGAATCAATTTTTAAACTGTGAATAGCATCATTTAAGTAGCTGGATGAGCTGACAGATAGCATTGCTCTTTTAGTTAGAAATACCTGTAGTTAGCTGAAGTGTTTGTGTGTTCTGCATTGCTCTGAGTATCAGTCATGTCTGCATGTAATGTTGATTTGAAGACCTTTATTTAAGGTGTGATCACTTCTATTTTGTATCTTATTCTACTATTATGTTTTTTTTTTTTTTTTTTTTTACATTTTCTGTTCTGTTGAAGTTATAAGTGTTTACCCTCCCACTCATCCAGTCCTTGTTGTGTTCTTAAATTTGGTGGCTTGTGAGTTGCTTGCCCCAACTATAAATCTCATTTTGGACACTGCTCCCAGTCCCATTCTATCAGCTTATTCTGAGTAGACAGAGATCCTTTGAGAAGGGCCCCCGACCTTGGTTTCCCAAACTTAAAGTATTGTGTTTCATCCCTTTACACTTAACCTAAATAAAAACTGATTTTACTGTATTTGTTTTTATTCATACTTTATTACTTTATATTGCTTTTGCTGCCTGTTCTTACAAGTACTCAAATGCACTTAGTTTGCTGCATGTATTACTGCTTGTTAGTAGCCTGATTAAAATGTAACTGTCATTCTAAGCCTTTTGATTTAAGCCCTTGGGCTTCAGGCTGTTGTTTTACAGTAAGATGATTTGTGGTCTGCACTCTTGTGGTACAAGGAGTAGCTTACATCCCTGGAAATTAGGCTTTGCTGGTTGAAGGCTTTTACTGCAAAAGATAGTTATGAAAATAAAATTGCCAAAGATTCCAAAGACAACCACGAGGCATGCTATAGTTATGTCAAGAATCTAAATTGCAATGCTCAGATCTGCTCTGAGCTACAACAGAATGGCAATAAATATATTGATCCCAAGGATATTGCCAATATCCTGACAGATCAATTTAGTGCCAACTTCACCCCCCTCTCACCCCCTAAAAGACCTATCTCAATACCAAAAGATTGCCAAATTCCAGTAATCACAGCCACACAAGTAGAAACCGCACTCTCCAAAGCTAAGAATACACCATCCATGGGACCAGATGACATCCCGGGCAGTGCACTACTTGAACTACAAAATGAACAGGCACCTTACCTAAGTGTCATGTTTAATCATAGCCTCACCTCAGGCTTAGTGCCCACTGAGTGGCGCACAGCTACAGTTATCCCACTCCACAAGGGGGGATCCACCTTGGATCCCGGGAACTACCATCCCATCAGTCTGATGAGCCTGATCTGCAAGGGCATGGAACGCATTATCATGGAACTTATAAACAAAGACATTGGCAAACTTCAAACACTGGACCCCACCCAGTTTGGGTTTGTAAAGGGCCAATCTTGTCTCCTGAATCTGAGTGACTTCTTCAAATCCATCTCCAGAGCTGTAGACGAGGGTAAGGTGGCCACACAGCCTATCTGGACCTCACCAAGGCCTTCAACACCATCCGCCACTTTGAATTCATAGATAAACTTTCTAAGCTGGGCATAAATCCCTACATCACTCGATGGGTTGCCAACTGGCTTACTGAAAGAACCCAGACTGTAAAAGTAGCTGACTCCAAATGCAGTCCAGACAAGTGACAAGTGGAGTACCTCAGGGTTCAGTCCTGGGACCACTCTTATTTGGCATCTACTTCTCTGAAGTACAGGCCAACACTAAGGGACTCTGGCTAACAAAGTTCGCATATGACTGCAAACTTGGAGACATTATTGAATCCACAAATGATGTGGATATTCTACAAAAGGGCCTTACAGAAACAGATGCCTGGTGGCAGAGCCATGGGCTCAAGTTTAATGCCAAGAAATGTATAGTTATCCTATTTGGAAAAAAACATGTACCCATGAATTACCACATAGGTGGCAGTACACTATACATCGAAAGTGTGATGAGAGACTTAGGGACACAGGTGGGCAGTGGTCTCACCTTCCATAACCATATCGCCACAACAGTCAGGAAATCCTTCTATGTGGCATACCTTATCACTAAGGACTTTTCCTCCAGAAAAAAGGAGGTCATTGTCCCACTGTACTCAACCCTCATTAGACCCATTATAGAGTATAATGCCCCATTTGGTATGTACCTCACAAGACATCTGCAACAGCTGGAAAGGCCACAGAAATACCTCACTAAAAGAACCACAGGCCTAAAGCAGATGCCATATGCTGACCATCTAAAAAACCTCCAGCTATACTCTGTGGCATATTGTCTACTCAGAGGCGATCTCTGCTTAACATACAAGGCCATGTCAAACCCTGAGCTGTTGGACATGCTCCACTTAAAGAAGTCCCAATCCCTCAGAGCCACACACTCCAGGGATCTAAACCTTGTCATCACAATGAACAAAACATGCTGGAGGGATAGGTTCCTGACCCAGAGACTCCCCATACTCTGGAATAGACTGCGGCACATGTCAAGCAGAGCGCCTCCTTGGCCCTCTTCAAAAGGAACCTTGATGATTGGATGGGAGATAGGAAATTCACCCCGAGGATCATGTCAGTTGCCCTGCTAGACAGGGGTCCAGGGAAGTAAATATTGTGGGAAAGAATATCCAGGGAATTGTTATGGCTAGGCTTGTATAGGCCCTAGGGCTGATAGCCTAGTACCAACCTATGAACCTATATTCTAAAAGTATCTTACTTCTGGATGAAACAGTTGGGCTTCAGGCCAGTCATTTTACATGACTGAGGTTTGTGGTCTTCACTCTTGTGGGAGGAAAGGGTAGATTCTGCCCTTCTGAGCTGCAAATTGCTAGCTAAAGGAGCATTGTGCCTGCTTACTTCAACTGTTCCTTAATGAAATTGGTGCACTTTGTTTGCTGTAGCATAAACTACATAAAGACCTAGAGCAGTAATCTAGGCCATCTTTTCTGGAGAGGCTTACCCTGCACCCTAGTGGCAGGAGGGTGCAGTTAGAACTTGTTTGACTGAAGACTACTCGAACAGGGCTCGATTTTGAGCTTTCTTATTGTTTAATTGCTGCATTTGTTTAAATCAGTTTGCTCTTCTTTGCTACTGTTATATTGTTGTGTGTATCTGTTCTCCTGTGTTACATTGATCTACACAGACTTGAACTATCTTTACCATAGTCTGGTTGCCTGTTTGCTGTATTCAAATCTGTTTGTGTAATTCCTGTGTTGGCTGCTATGCCATCTTGTGTTGGCTAGGTCCTGCCTGCACATACTGGGAGTATGTGAACTGGTTAGAACTTGTCTGGCATAGGGTGTTGAGCTACATACTCAGAGACAAGGGTTGGTTGGTCAATTACAGTGTTTATAGTTTACCTTTGTTTTTGTGCTATTCAAACCCAACATGTGTGTGGGTTTGTGCGTATTTGTCCATTGTGCACTGCTGTTGTGCTGTAGTAACCCTTTGTGAGGTATCTCATTTGCAATGTCTGTCCCTTACCAGCACTCCTGTGTGAGTGAGGCCCTCAACTGCAGCTACTGTATTGATTTTATCCAGCCATACTCACACTTATGGGTACCTTCCTCAGATAGTACCCACTCTACTATCCCCAACATCTGTTCCACAGATAATGATAACTGTAAAGTTTCTCCTGCTACTATGGTTGATATGGACATACTGAGACAGTGTAGCAACTGCCTTATATACACAGATCATCCTCTACTACTACCACTTAAGAACACAATATGTGAGAGATTCAATTACATTAAGAACATAGGCTCCTTGCTGTATCACTCAAAAGCCAGTATACAGATGACAGACCACAATGCTTAGCCCGAGATGGCCTTCATCTGTCTTCTCTGACCATCTCTGGTAAAGACTCTGGTCTCCCCCATAGTGCCTTTTGTAGGTAAAGTCATGAGCACAATATTAGCAACATGAAAAAGTAAGTTAAATTAAATGTAAAGGTCATGCTGCTAAATGCTAGGAAACTTAGCATGAAACTGCACTCATTGCAAGCATTCCTTGCTCTGGAGAGTGCTGGTTTGTGCAGTCCCTGAAACCTGGTTCAAAGCTGTGGAGAGCACCCCAACCTTATCAGATTACTCATCCTACTGTACTTTCAGACCCCAAATGGAGGGCTACAAAGGCAAAGGAGGTTGAGTTACACTATTTATCAAAGACATGCACATCTCCAGGCTAGTTAAATGGTATTACACACATAACACACACCAAGTGCAGTTAAGTGTCGGCAAAACACATATTAATATAATAGCTAGCTACATATCCACAACTATGATGCAGGACACCCACTCCACCTATCTGAACTTAGTTAAATCCATCAAGATTCAACCCTCTACCCTTATTCTGTGTGACTTTAACTACTGAAACATAGAGTACAAGACCTATTCTAGCCCAAACATGAACCACAGAGATTCCCTGACTTTGTCAATGGCAATGTATTGCTTCTGGTGGTCAGCACTCCTATGAGAGGTGAAAATATCCTGTACCTGGTTGTAAACAACATGAGTAACCACTGTAGCACTCCTACTGTGTCATCCTCCTTGGTAAGATCCGACCATAAAGCGATCACTTTTGAAGTCACCATCTCCCCTGACCCCCTACCTTGGCAGGATCAAACAGATAAACATTTCCCAAGCTGAATACAGTCTCCACAGAGCATGTATAAGCAGCTTCACAGCCACTCTCCCTTCAGTTGGAACTTGAACTAATGTCCAAGCCTACATCAACAAAATATATGAGCACCTACATAGCTGTATGGACTCAACAATACTTGACAGGACCAAATCATCTACCTCAAGGAAGAATAAACCTGTCTGGTGGACAGCAGCAATAAACAAACAGTATAATAGAATGAAAATATCATTGTCCAGGGCCAAGAAGGAGTAGGTGGCAAGTTAGCAGCAATCACTCCTTTGTATGAAAAAGCATATTTGGTCACATGTGTAATCCTCTAAGGCTAACTTCAAGTCCAAACTGGCCACATCCGCCAAGGGTAATCACAAGGCCTTCTTCACATATGTCCACAATCTCAAAGCCAACATCCAAATCTGCTATGAACTGGTGGTCAATAGCACCACATACCCAAATGCCATAGATATAGCCAATCTGCTGCCAGACGGGTTCAGTGAAACCTTCAACCACCCCCCCCATCATCTCCATCTGTACACCAGGATATCCACAGCACCTGCCCCACTACCCTCATCATCATGGAGCAGGTCCTTAATGCCCTCTCAAAGGCAAGCAATTAATTCTCCATGGGACCCAATAACATCCCTGCCTGTATCCTACATGAACCCAGGCATGAGCTCACAGCTCCATTATACACCCTATTCAACCACTGCCTCAGCAGAGGCTTCATCCCAGCTGAATGGAGGACAGCCACTGTCATCCCTCTATGCAAAGGTGGAGCGTCCACTGACCCAGGCAATTATAGGTGCATTTGCCTAACTAGCCTGATCTGCAAGGCCATGGAATGCGTTATCATGGACCTAATAAACAAGGACATTGGCAACCTCAACACACTTGACCCCACACAGTTTGGTTTTGTCAAAGGGAGATCATGCCTGTTAAACTAGGTTGAGTTCTTCAAAACACTCACCAAAGCCATGGACAAGGGGATGATGGTGCACAGTGCCTACCTTTACCTAGCCAAAACCTTTGACAGTATTCCCCACTTGGCCATAGTTCATAAACCCTCCCAGCTAGGTTTCAGCATGTATGTTACCAGATGGGTAGCTAACTGAATTACTGATAGAACCCACTCAGTCAAAGTAGGGGAAGCAACCTCTAGTAGTAGACCTGTAAAGACTGGTGTACCCCAAGGATCTCTCTCTTGGTGCCTCCAATGTTTGTCATATACTTTTCTGTGGTGCAAGCCAAAAATCAGTGGTCTGTGGCTGTCCAAGTTTGCAGATGACTGCAAGCTGGGTGCTGTCTTAAATTCCCCTACTGATGTGAACATCCTGCAAGAGGGCCTTACCCAAACTAATGGCTGGTGCCAGAAGCATGGCCATCAACTGAATGCCAAGACATGCATTGTTATCCCCTTTGGAGAAAATGTCATCCTCAGTACTTATGACATTGATAACGTACAAAGCATGCACTCAGTCATGAGGGACTTGGGCATCCAGTTTCCTAGCAACCTGACTTTTTACCCCCATATTGCTGCAGCTGTACAGAAGGATTTCTACATGGCCCACCTCATAAAAAAGAGTATGTCATCCAGGAACAAGGAGGACATAACACCCCTGTACTCCTCCCTTATCAGACCCATTTTCGAGTACAATGCCCCCTTAGGCATGTACCTTGGCAAGCATATGTAGCAGTTGGAGAGACCACAGAGGTTCCTGACCAGGAAAATGCAGAGTCTCAAACACCTATGCTGTGCAGATAGGCTATAAACACTGTCCCTCTACCCAGTCTCATACAGACTGCCAAGAGGGGACCTGTGTCTGGCATACAAGGCCATTTCTGACCCAGTCTTGATGGAGTTGCTGCAATTCTGTATGACAAACTACACTTGCGCAACCAGCACACAAGGCCTTAACCTGGTCTGTGACATGAATGGAACGTGTTGACGGGATAGATTTGTGTCCCAAAATACCCAACCATCTGTGGAATAGACTCCCTCTCCATGTCAAGTAAAGTAGCTCTCTAGCCCTTTTTAAGAGGAACCTGGACAACTGGATGGGAAACAAAACATACACCCCTGGCATCCCACCTGTGTCCCTGCTGGACAGGGAAACTGGTGCTTACTTTGAATGAACATGGACAGAATCCCTGGCTAGATTTATAAGGGTCTCAAGCCCAGTAGCCTAGTATAATCCTATGAGCCTATGCACCTACTACCTTAGATGTTTGCTGTATTTATTTCAGACTGTCCTGCAATGTTTTCTTAACTTATTCCCTGTGAGTCTGAATTTTGTAGTCACTGCACTGATTGTGTATTGTCTTGTTCCTTTATTAGTTATCATTAAATATACTTAAACCTTGTAAGTGTGTCTGGTCTGTATAGAACTAAGTAAGCTCTTACAGTACTTGCATATGTATTCGGTGACACTGTATAGCCCACTCCAATAGCCTTGGTCTTGGTCACACTTACCATTTGGCTAATAGGCACATCACCAGAACAAGGTATTGGATCTGCAACCAAACTAGAACCAAGTCAAAAGGCAGTCACGAAATGAGACTTTTCGCCACCAGGAAGTCAGCCAAAGCTCTTTATTACAAAAACAAGTCTTGTTTTTGTAATAAAGAGCTTTGGCTGACTTCCTGGTGGCGAAAAGTCTCGTTTCGTGACTGCCTTTTGACTTGGTTCTAATAGGCACATCACACAGTAGGATTCATCAGCCTCTGGTAAGGGCCTTACAGTAACTGATAAACAGCTGAATTGTGGAAGTTGGAACTACCTGAAAGTGTGTCCAAAATGGGTCCTAGCTAGTAAACCAATGCCAGCCTTTCCCAGGAGAGTGTGTGTGTGTGTGTGTGTGTGTGTGTGTGTGTGTGTGTGTGTGTGTGTGTGTGTGTGTGTGTGTGTGTGAGATTCATAAATCAGATCTCAAAGTGTGTGTGTCAGCTACATGGCCAGGGACATGATGCACTGGTCTGACAGAGAGGGTGACGGATGTTCTGACTTGGCCACTCTGCTGAGATGTTAAATGTATAGCAGTGCCAGTGGGGAGTCTTACTGAGGATCTGGAGAGAGAGGGGGAAACTAGCATCAGACTGACTGTGATCTCTGTGTGCTCTCAAGGGTAATTGTACTTCACTGTGTGTGTAATTGTCATCCTCCCATTGTGTACGTCCCTCATTGCTGGTAGTGGTGAGTATTGAGGCTCCTTGATTACTGGGTCAGTGCAGGGGCATCACACTGACAATACATAATGGTGGATTCAGCTGGCATATCACACCATGTACCATTATTGAGCCCCTGTCAGTCTACCAATGTCATACAGGATTATTAAACAGATTGTCCAGGTCTCCCTGACCATTCCTGACATACTCTGGCTAGGTCAGTGTGTACTCCGCACCTGTATCTGATTGTCTATCACCTATGGCTAGCATACCAGGGGGGGCTCTGCAGCAGGACAGCAGGTTATAGGTACAAGTAGTGAGGGGATGCTGGCTCTGGCTCAGCAGCAGTGCATACATACAGAGCATCCAATGTAAGGGAATGGATACAGTACCAGATATTCATGTACCATTACTGTGTCACCAGGGGTCTGGCATGTCAAAGGCACATTCCCCAAAATCTGTGGACAACCATCACATGTTGTCCAGCATGTGTGCAGAAATACACACTTGTCTGGCAGGGGAGTCTACAACTATCAAGCACATGTACCCATTCTGCCAACATCTGGGTACTGCAGATGTCAGACACCTTTGAGTAGGTCACCCTACACCACATATGCACCTCTCTCTGTTATTGTGTACCTCAGATGTTCTTGGAATGTCCACATGCACCTGTAGTACCACTCACCTGTGTGCCAGATGTAGGCTGGATGACCTGCTGCTGTAATGTTGCCCATAGAGGACACCCAGCAGTTGATGGCAGTGATGTGTGTGGGCACATAACAACACAGTCTGTCACAGCAGTCAGGCCATTTCTGGTAGTCCTGCTACCATCTCAGTTTACTGGACTATGAGCCATGAGCAGCCATATGCTTAGGCCACAAGTTAGCTCATGTGTATGCAAGGTGGCAACTGATGTACCCATCCAACAGGGGCACAGATGGTATTCCAAGGGTGTATGTGCTGCTAACCATTGATTTCACCAGGTTATATCTGTAAAGGTTTTGGCAGCTACCCTGTCTGATGTGGGCATCGTGCCCATACCACTGCAGGGTGATTGTGTATGACACACATGTGAGCTGCCAACAAGGCCAGTCCAGGTCACTTACCAGGTTGAGGGTGTGTGTGTATGTGTGTTTGTGTGTGTGTGTGTGTGTGTGTGTGTGTGTGTGTGTGTGTGTGTGTGTGTGTGTGTGTGTGTGTTAACACAGTGGAGCATGACCTGCACTCATGCAGCCAGCAGTCCCAGAAATGTGGAGACCATGATTTCCTCATATGCCATAGTAAGGTCACTTCTGAGGAATATGGATGACACTGGGTAGAGGGTAGGCCTTATAGCCTGTAGGTGTATGGTAGATGTTTGATGGCCTTGTGTTCCCTGGTGAGGAACCTCTGTGATGTCCCCAGCTGCTGCATGTGCTGTGTGATATGAATGATGAATGGTGGATTATGCACATTAATGGGCCTCAGTGGGGGGAACATGACACATCAGGATAAGGGGGGAAATGCATGCTGTAATGTTGGTATGTTCACAATACTCACACACATACTGTACTGATAGATGGCAGGGGTATAATGTGGGTGTTAGTGGTGGATAATGCTAGCAAATGTGGATATGCAGGGTCTGTACATGATGGTAGCCAATGTATGTGGTCCTGTGATGTGTTCCCCTGTTGATATCTTTCAGGTCGGATGTCTCATAGATGTCACCCACCATACATGGAGGTCGAGACTGCAGTGATCTTGGATGCCCTGAGACTACATCACAGGGTACTGTTGGGGAGGACCCAGCAGCACATGCAGCAATGCAGTGTCCTGTGGGCAGAACTGGTGGGGACTATCAACAACATTGGACACCATGACAGGAGCTATGAACAGGTCTGACACTGTGCCACAGACCTAATGCACAATGCACGGCAAAGGGCTGCAGCTGTGGACAGGGACAATGCTGGTACTGGTGGAGGGCCTGCTATGGAAGCACCACTGACTGCCACAGAGGAGTTCCTTGCCAACCTTGGTGAAGCCACCACCTCCCAGGAACACATCACCACATATGTTGTGGAGGTGGGTGGCACAGAGTCAACAGTTGAGGGGCATTCAGGTAAGGTCGTAGTGGTCATCACATGAATACTGTAGCATTCATAGTGGCACCCTTTGCATACCTGAATGCATATGTCAAGTCAAACTCTATTTGTGGGTGGGGTTTTGTAATGCACAGAAGTACACACCTATTGTGAATATCAGTAATTTGGGTAGTATCACAGCTTGTACTGTACATGTTCATAAATGCACATATTATCCTGTACCAATGCCACATGTGTGTGTGCTGACAATACCTCTCCCCCACAACTACATAGGTCCCTCTGGTCTGGCTGTGGAACAGTAAGCTGAAGCCAGTGAGTGTGGAATTGTCTTGTTGTGCTTCACCAATACCCTAGGCATGTTAAGGGCAGGCACTTTTCCATGCACACAACTGTTACACTTAGCCATATTGCAATATGTGCATGTTCACTTGCAGTGGGGTTAACTGTAGTGCATCACATTGGTCATCACAGGAACCTATTTGCAGGAGCTGTAACATATTGGCACATATGTTTTTATAACTGTTGCCACTGTGCTATACAGGGGTACATTAATATTGTGTACACAGGTGCACTGTGCGTTAGTTGAAGATCCATCACATACCACCACTCCTCACATATCTCACAGGTGTATAGTAGTGGCAACATTAACTGGATGTAGCTGCACTGTATGTTGTTGAGGGCCTGTCCAGAGTGTGTCTGTCATGGTCTGATTGTGTGTCATGCATGTCATCATTCAGAAAGTGTGGTCTGTATAATGGCTTTGTGCCACCTCAGCTGTATGTATGCGTGTGTGTGTGTGTGTGTGTGTGTGTGTGTGTGTGTGTGTGTGTGTGTGCGTGTGTGCGTGTGTGTGTGTGTGTGTGTGTGTGTGTGTGTGTGTGTGTGTGTGTGCATGTGTCTGTGTGTGTGGATCAGCAAACATTATAGTGCAGGTAGTAATTTACATATATTGTCTTCCCCTCAGAGGTGAACATGTGGGTTGGGGTCTCTCCCCCGCAAAACCTGATGTCAGGGTCTTATCAAACTCTGATGATGATGGTGGTCATAGTGAGGCAAAGATGGGGCTGAATCTGTGCCATTGGTTGATATCCCACTTTCACCCACAATGTCCCCGCACATGGTCAGTATGCCCACCCATACCCAGTCCCTAACAGCCACAGATAATGGAAAGTCAGAGGGTGGTGGGATCAGACAGGCTGGTGTAGCAACTATGGCAACTGTCAGTGTAGACACTATCCATAACTAGACAGCTGGTGAGGTCCCACACAAGCAGATTGACAGGAGTGCTTGAAGGAGGACTGCTGTCCATCCAGCCCCTGTCAGGGATGTCACAGCAGGCGTCACCCGATGCATGTTTTTATCTATCATGGAGGCACAGGCATGTTTAGAATCCTACACCAGACAGATGCTCAGGGTCATGAATGCAGCACTTTCTGCCATGCATTACGACATCCATGGCATTTCTGATGGTGTACATCATTTTGCTGATGTTGTGGATAGATCGTCGGGTGAGACATTGTTATTGCTCAGCCATGTAATGTTTGTGCTTGAGCATGTGGTGGGAGTAGGGCATCGGACATGTGGACGTACATCAGCAACAAGATCAGCTAAGACCCCACATGGCCATACACATTCATACTCCCATAGTGGCAGTACCACCAGCACTACTGAAGGGAGGGTGCTGTCCACACCACAACGTAGCAGGCCATGGGCACATGGTCCTGGCTGGTCCCGTCAAGGACATGAATCCAGCAGTCCCCATCAGGGAGTAGTACTGCATTTAGCCTTGTGCCTGGTGGTGCCAGTGACAGTCCTGGCAGAACCAGTTCCCATGTCCATGGCCGGAGATGGTGAGCTGCAATTCTTGCCATGTATGGTCCACAGCTGTCCAACATACCCCCGTGTAGGGCAACCACATGGCTTGACTGTGTGCATACAAACACTCACACATCACTATCCCAGGGCAGGTCATCATTAGACACACACAGCTCCTCTCCATGGCCCAGCTGAACACCACCTCCCAGACACACACATACATAATGTCAACTGCATAGCCCAGCCTAGGCCTCTGGCAACCCCACACCACAACCTGTGCATATGATGATACCTGTGCCACATCTCTGTTATCTGTACCATCGATGCAGGGGCATGCTAATATGGGTTTGATGCACAGGATGAATATAGTACATTGTAGTAATGTTATGCTGTGTAAGGTGCTGTCTGCTGGCAATTGTCATGGATACACATTGAAGTGTATGTACCTTTCTGCCATGATGCATTATTGGTGTTAGTACTTCTGACTGACTATTGTCCCACATACCATATTCTGTGTCTGTTCTAGGTGTCTGTGTGTGTACAGCCTGCAGGGCTGATGACATTACCGCAGGTGAGTATGGAGGAGTGGAAACACAGTGACCTTTTCATTGCCAGGGTATGGCTTTATACGTACATGTTTACAAGGGGTGTATGCATGTGTGTGTGAGTGACAGTGGGAGCAGACAGTGTGACCTTGCATACATACTTGACACAGCCAGCTAGCCTTCATACATGTCACCTGGGTATCCTGTAGGGCCACAGGTTCATAGATACAGAGGAGGTTACTAGAGTACTGGCTCTGGGTCCCTCACAAGCCTAGGCATTATGTTACCCCCAACAGAATTACTCATCAGCACCTGTTGCCCCCTGTCATTGCTGGACACTGGTTGAACCCAGGGTCAGCTGTTTTTCTTTCTCATCCACTTAACCTTGAAGCAGTTGATGAATGTATGCATAGTTGTGTGTTTGACATATTTGGGGAGTGTATTCCTGACACAGGACAGCCTCCGTTAGCCAAACCTGACTCTCCAGCATGCGTGTCTGCTATCTCATATGTGAGTTAGGCCTCTTGTACTGGTAATGCACATGGAGCCATACTCTTGTACATGGGGCAGCTGTTGAAGGACTGAGCACAACATTGCCATCTTGGCATGGCACAGACACCTGTGGACAACCTGACCGGTAACCATTGGGCCAGTACTGATTACAGGTTGTCTGCATGGAATAGGTATTGAGGGACATAGCTGACCTTTGTGGGTGTTAACATAGCCTTTACAGATTCTGCAGATGTCTGTATAGGTGCATAGCAGATGGGTCATGCTGCTAATGTATTAATGTATTGTTTTACTGACTGAGGACTATTCAGAGGTAATGACCACCTTTTGGGTGGATGTGGTCCCTTCACCTATGTGGTGAACTACATACAAGCAATTCCTGACAACTACCAATACTTGTTGCCTGAATGCAATTATGTTGCCATCCTGTGTAGCCAGGCCTGTCATCACAGTCTGTGTGTTTATGGAGTTGGTGCTGATGTGGGACATAGTGGGGACATGTACTTGCTGTATGGCATGTTGACACTGTTGTCTGCATACAGCTTGAGGCTAGGATCTTGAAAGCATTCCATACCCACTGAATGGTTGGCTCATCACAGTGTGTTCATAGGTTCATAGGATGGTACTAGGCTATCGGCCCTAGGGCCTATACAAGCCTAGCCATAACAATTCCCTGGCTATTTCTTCCCACACTATTTACTTCCCTGGACCTGTCTAGCAGGGCGACTGACATGATCCCCGGGGTGAATTTCCTTTCTCCCATCCAATCCTCAAGGTTCCTTTTGAAGAGGGCCAAAGAGGTGCTCTGCTTGACATGTATGGGTAGTCTATTCCAGAGTCTGGGGAGTCTCTGGGTCAGGAACCTATCCCTCCAGCATGTTTTGTTTATTGTGATGAAAAGATTTAGATCCCTGGTGCATGTGGCTCTGAGGGATTGGGATTTATTTAAGTGTAGCATGTCTAACAGCTCTGTGTTTGACATGGCCTTGTGTGTTAAGCAGAGATCGCCTCAGAAAAGACGATATGCGACAGAGTATAGCTGGAGTTTTTTAAGGTGGTCAGCATAGGGTATCTGCTTTAGGCCTGTGATTTTTTTAGTGAGTTATTTCTGCGGCCTTTCCAGTTGTTGCAGATGTCTTGAGAGGTACATACCAAATGGGGCATTGTATTGTATAATGGGTCTAATGAGGGATGAGTACAGTGGGACAATGACCTCCTTTTTTTCTGGATGAAAAGCCCTTAGTGATGAGGTGTGCCACATAGAAGGATTTCCTGACTGTTGTGGCGATGTGGTTATTGAAGGTGAGACCACTGCCCACCTGTGTCCCTAAGTCTCTTATCACACTTTCAGTGTTTAGTGTACTGCCACCTATGTGATAATTCGTGGGTACATGTTTTTTCCCAAAGGGGATAACTATACATTTCTTGTCATTGAGCTTGAGCCCATGGCTGTGGCACCAAGCATCTGTTTCTGTAAGGCCCTTTTTTAGAGTATCCACATCATTTGGGGATTCAATAATGGCTCCCAGTTTGCAGTCATCTGCGAACTTTGTTAGCCAGAGTCCCTTAGTGTTGTCCTGTACTTCAGAGAAGTAGATGCCAAACAAGAGAGGTCCCAGGACTGAACCCTGAGGTACTCCACTTGTCACTTGTCTGGAGCTGGATTTGGAGTCAGCTACTTTTACAGTGTGGGTTCTGTCAGTAAGCCAGTTGGCAACCCATCGAGAGATGTAGGGATTAATGTCCAGCTTAGTAAGTTTATCTATGATTCCAGAGTGGGGGATGTTGTCAAAGGCCTTGGTGAGGTCCAACTAGGCTGTGTGGACTGCCTTACCCTTGTCCACAGCTCTGGAGACTGATTTGAAGAAGTCAGTAAGGTTCAGGAGACAAGATCGGCCCTTCACAAACCCAAACTGGGTGGGGTCCAGTGTTTTAAGGTTGCCAATGTCTTTGTTTATAAGTTTGATGATAATACGTTCCATGGCCTTGCAGATCAGGCTCGTCAGACTGATGGGGCAATAGTTCCCGGAATCCAAGGTGAATCCCCCCTTGTGGAGTGAGATAACTGTAGTTGTGCACCACTCAGTGGGCACAAAGTCTGAGGTGAGGGTAAGATTAAACATGACACTTAGGTGAGGTACCAGTTCATTTTGTAGTTCATGTAGTACACAGCCCGGGATGTCTTCTGGTCACATGGATTCTGTATTCTTAGCTTTGGACAGTGCATTTTTTACCTGTGTGGCCATTATTACCAGAATATGGCAATCTTCCAGAGTTGAGATGAGCCGTTTAGTGGGTGAAGTTGGCACTGAATCGATCAGCCAGGATATTGGCAATATCCTTGGGATCAGTATATTTAATGCCATTCTGTTGTAGCTCAGAGCAGATCTGAGCATTGCCATTTAGATTCTTGACATAGTTATAGAATGCCTTGTGGTTGTCTTTGGAATCTTTGGCAATTTTATTTTTGTAACTAGCTTTGGAGGATTTTATGAGGGATCTTAGCTTCTTATTGAGGATGGTAAGGGAGTTTTTTTGCATCCTTGGATTTTCCTCTTTTCTGCAACAGTTTTTTCCTTTTGTTGTAAAGTTTGTTTATGGCAGGGGACCACCAGATTGGCTTCCTTTTTTAGAGGAGAGCATCTTGGTTCTATTTGGGATGGCAC
Source organism: Protopterus annectens (assembly GCF_019279795.1). Taxonomy (NCBI): domain Eukaryota; kingdom Metazoa; phylum Chordata; order Ceratodontiformes; family Protopteridae; genus Protopterus; species Protopterus annectens. The sequence continues at coordinate 1,167,633,644 of NC_056741.1, read as the reverse complement.
GATTCATGCATGAGTGGATGTGCTCATACAGTGCCTTAGTATAGGACTCAGCAGTCGAACTTTCAATTCCCCTCTGCATGGGTGTTAGCAGCTTGTGGCTCTATGACAGTGCAAAATACTTACAATTCACACAGCCTTAGGCTGTACCTACATATGTGGGTGGAGCCAGTTAACATGGTATAGCCATCTAAAACACAGACACACAGCTACATGGAGACATGCATTGAAACACACATGGACAGAGTTGACACTTTTCCTATTAGATGACCTACCTCTCTAGTTATGTACAATACAAACTGACATGACTATTGCATGTTCCACAGTCCTTTTGTGTTAGAAAATTTGTGACTGTGCTTGTAAGGCAGATGCCATTAACAGGCTCTTTAAAGAGTTACCATGAGGAGGAGGTCAACAGGCCTTAAAATGGTATAAACAACACACACAAGTGCCACAGGGGATATGCTTCACACACAAACACACAAAGTAGTATAGTCAGCTGCATTGAGATTCAAACACCTACCTGTCTACTTGTACATACTATAGTGCTTATAAAGTAGGGCAATGGGAATTGTATTGGGTGGAACAGGCCTCAAAATGGTATAACCAACACACACAAATAAACACACACATACACACACACACACACACACACACACACACACACACACCCACACACACCCACACACACCCACACACACACATATGCAGTTATCAGTATTGAGATTAAAACCCCTACCTATTTATTTGTACTATAGTGTTACACAGTTGTTGCATGCACCATGGAGCTTACAAGACTGAAGAGTGTCCAAAGGGAAGTGTATTGGGTGGGAAAGGCCTCAAAATACTTTAACCTACAAACACACACTTGCACACACATTTGCCAGGACTGAGATAAACCCCCCTACCTATCTAGTTATTTGTACTATTGTATTCATAGGTTCATAGGTGTGTACTAGGCTAACGGCCCTGGAGTCTATATAAGCCTAGCCCAAGAAGATTCCCTGTCATCATGCCACCCAAAGTAAGTTTCCAGTGCCCTTGTCAAGCAAGGCCACTGAAGTGATCCCATGGGTGAACTTCCAATTGCCCATCCACTCGTCAAGATTTCTCTTAAAGAGGCCCAGTGAAGTGCTCTGCTTGATTTAAATGGGAAGCTTGTTCCAAAGTATGGGAAGTCTCTGGGTTAAGGAACCTGTCTCTCCAGCATGTTCTGTTTATTGTGGTAATGAGGTTTAGATCTCTGGGGAGTGTGGCATGGAGGGATTGGGATTTCTTTAGGTGTAGCATATCTAGTAGCTCTGGGTCAGACGTGGCTTTGTAGGTCAAGCAGAGATAACCTCTAAGTAGGCGATAAGAGACAGAGTATAGCTGGAGGTTTATGAGTCTGTCCGTATAGGGCATGTGTCTAAGGCCTAAGATCCTCTTAATGAGGTATTTATGTGGCCTTTCCAGTTATTGTAGGTGTCTAGTGAGGCACATACCAAATGGGGCATTGTATTCTATAATAGGTCTAATGAGGGATGAGTACAGAGGGATTATGACCTCTTTCTTCCTGGATGAAAAACATTTTGTAATGAGATGTGCCACATAGAAGGACTTTCTGACTACAGTGGCAATATGGTTGTCAAAGGAGAGGTTGCTGTCAATCTGTGCTCCCAGGTCTCTCATCACACCATCGGTGTTTAGTGGACTACCACCTATGTGGTAGTTCATGGGTACCAAATTTTTCCAAAGGGATTGACAATGCACTTTTTGGCATTGAGCTTAAGGCCATGGTTCCAGCACCAGTCATTGGTGTCAGTGAGGCCTTTTTGTAAATTATCTACATCAGTTGGAGAATCAATAATGGCTCCCAGTTTGCAATCATCTGCAGACTTGGTCAGCCAGAGTCTCTTCCCTTTGTGTTGGATTGAACATTAGAGAAGTGGATGCCAAACAGGAGAGGACCTAGGACCAATCCCTGTGGGACACCATTTGTAAATGGTCAGTAGTCAGATTTGGAGTCCGCTACTTTCATAGTGTGGGTTCTATTAGTGAGCCAGTTGGCAACCCATCTTATAACATAGGGATTTATGCCTAGTTTAGTGAGTCTGTCTATGATTCCTGAGTGAGGGATGGTGTTGAAGGCCTTGGTAAGATCTGGGTAGGCTATGTGAGTTTCCTTGCCCTCATCCACAGCTCTGGTGACAGACTCGAAAAAGTCTATCAGGTTGAGCAGGCATGATTTACTTTTCACAAACCCAAACTGCATGGGGCACAGAGTTTGGAGATTCCCTATGTCCTTATTTATAAGGTCCATGATCTTGTCCATAGCCTTACATATCAGACTCATCAGACTAATGGGGCGGTAGTTCCCAGGGTCTGTAGTCGCTCCCCCTTTGTGGAGTGGGATGACCATAGCAGTGTGCCATTCAGTAGGAACAAAGCCTGAAATGAGGCTGTGATTGAACAGGGTACTCAGGTGTGGTGCCAGTTCCCTTTGTAATTCATGTAGAACACAGCCAGGGATATTATCAGGTCCCATGGAAGCTGTATTCTTGGCTTTGGACAGTGTGGTTTTACCTGTGTAACTGTGATGATAGGGACTTGGCATTCCTCAGGTATTGTGATAGGCCCTTTAGGGGTGAAAGGGGAGTAAAGTTCACACTGAACTTGTTGGCCAATATGTTGGCAATATCAGTTGGTTCTGTATATGTATTGCCATTGTGCTGTAACTCAGAGCAGATCTGAGTATTGCCATGTAGATTCTTGAAATGACTATAGAATGCCCTGTGGTTGTCTTTAGAATCTGCAGAAAATTTGTTTTCATAGCTAGCTTTAGAGGATTTGATGAGGGATCTCAGTTTTTTTTTTTTGCTGAGGCTAACAAGGGAGTTTCTCCAGTCTTGGGAATTCACCCTTTTCTGCAACAGTTTTTTCTTTCTGTTGTAGAGTTTGTTTATGGTGGGGGACCACCAGATTAGCTTCCTTTTTTGGAAGACAGCATCTTGGTTCTGTTTGGTATGGCCCATTCCATATACTTGTGTATGTGCTCATACAGTGCACTGATGTATGATTCAGCAGTCATCCACCTATTTTCCATCTGCATGGGTGTTGTGAAGTTAGCCACCTCTGTTTTTAGAAGCCCAAAATTGGCTTTGGAGAAGTTTTTTATGGTGGTTTCCCTTAGGGGGGTGAGGGTGGGATGTAGATATCCATGGTGATTAGCTTGTGGTCAGATCTGACCAGGGAGGAGTTGATTACTGATGTAGAGCAACGGTTTTCCATGTTAGTAATGACCAGGTCAAGGATGTTTCTACCCCTGGTAGGGGTAAGAATGAGTTGGTCCAGGGCACTGGAATTAATGAATTCCAGAAAATGTTGAGCAAGTGTGTTCATACGAGTAATTTCCCCAATTAATGGAGGTGTAGTTTAAGTCTCCCAGTATAAGAGTATTGGGTTGTACCTTAATATTTTCTAGTGTGTTTAGGAATGTGAAGTGACAGTCTTGGGACATGGTGGGGGACCTACAGCAGGCTACAACCTGGATTGCAGTTTTGCCCAGTGTTAGTTGTACCTGAAGTATCTCTGATGCATTATGTTGGGCTACTAATCTGGAGGTGTGCATATCCTTTATGAATATGGAGACACCACCACCTTTAGTGTTTCGGTCCAGGTTTAGGGGCCGAAAGGTGTGGTATGAATTATAGCCTGATAGTGCTGGGGTGCTCTCCAGAGCCTTGAACCAGGTCTCGGTCACTGCACAGATGTTAATGTTCTCCATTTTAAGGAGTGCTTCAAGCAAGTGCTTTTTTGAGATTTAGACTTCTAGCATTGAGTAACATAACCCTCAGATTCCATTTGCTTGTAGCAGTTATGGTGGTAATTTTGTCTTCAGGACATTGCCTAAAATAGGCACTATAGGGGTGGCAAGAGCATTGGCCGGTATCCAGAATCCCTGGGGTGATAGTTGCAGGCCATCTCTGGTAAAGCATCGAGGTCCGTTGATCACATCATCCCAGGCAGACAGATACTGGATCCCCTTAGAATGACACCAGAAACTTAGCCAAATCTGAGTCAGATATGTTGGCCTGTAGCTACCTATAATTTGAAAAACGGTCTTGTCAATGGTTAACTGCACTTGGAGTGTCTCATGTGTGCCAGACAGTTTGACCAGCCCAGAGGTGTGTGTCTGTTTAATATATATTATACTGCACCTCCTTTGGCTTTGCTGCCCACATTTTGGGGTCTGGCTGTGTGATAGAATGAGTGACCAGGTAAGGATGGGTTGCTGGGTTGCTCTCTTCAGCTGTGGCCCAGGTTTCTGTGAATGCACAAATGTCAGCATCTCCCAGGTTTAAGAATGCTTGCAGTGAGTGCATTTTCATGTTTAGACTCTTAGCATTTAGCAACATGACCTTTAATTTGCATTTTGTTGAGAGTTTCATGTTGGTAGTATCGACCTCATGACTTTCCCTAAAACAGACACTATGGGGGAGGCAAGGTCCTTTGCCAAAAGCCTGAAGCACAAGTGAGACAGATGCAGGCCATCTTCAGCAAAGCAGCGTGTTCTGTCGATCATATCTTCCCAGGCTGTCAGGCTGGGATGACACCAGAAAGTCAGCCACTTGTTAATGTCAACCATTTTCTGTTTGTATTGAGGCATCATTCTGGGTGACAATAGAATGCTGCTTAAGCCTAGGGACATACCTGCATGGGACACATATTCAGTATGCTCAAGCATGTCTGTCTTGCTATAGTCCAGGGAGGTACATCTGAAGTCGTTGACACCAACATGGACTGGAACAGACTCATAACAGTACCTGTTGTGGGGAGACTTCAGTTCATGTGTGATATGGCGGGTGATGGAACATGACAAACAAGTAACTGTTACTGTCTCCTTATTCAGCATGGTGAGAGGCACATCTGTGTGTCTCACAATGGAGTCTCCTATATATGTTGGGTTTATGGTTGGGTCTTAGTGGTTGCCTGACAGTGATGTGTGGACTATGCATAGTATGTGGTGTGGAGGTTTGTGGAGTTCTCATGTGCTTTTGGCTCTGAGGTGTCTTTTGTTTGGGTTTGTATTTGTTGAGGAGCCCCACATATGTGGGCATGTGTTGTGTAGTTGTGGGTGATGTTTACTGACTGCATACACTGCAGGGAACCTATGGTAATGCACAATTTGTTCTGATGTGCACATTCTCCATTTGTCTGACCAGTGGTTCCCCTTCCCCTTATATGTGTCTCTTTGTCCTTCTGTAGTGCAGTCACAAGCTTTGTCCACAGTTGCTGCTGTTATGTATTTGCATTTCTGGTGTGAGTGGGGTAGAAGTCATGACATCACACACAGGGTTATGGACTTCACACCTCTGAGTGTACTGTTCATGGGATCATAGGTGATTACTAGGCTACTGGCTCTGGGACTCTTGCAAGCCTAGCCCAGAGTATATCTACATAAAAGAAACAGCAATCACCAGCTGTTGGTCCTCTCAATGAGGGACACAGGTGGCAACCCTGGGACAGATTTTTGGCTGCCCCTCCACTCATCAAGGTTGCACTTGAAGAGGGTCAGCGACGTACTTTGTTTGACATGTATGGGGAGTATTTTTCAGAGATGGGTTAGCCTCTGGGAGACAAACCTGTCTCTTCAGGAGGGTTTGTTAATGTCACATATTAGATTTAAGACTTTTGATGGGGCACTACATGAGGAGCTAGACATACAGATATGGAGCATCTCTACTAGAGCAGGGTCTGAGATTGCCTTGCAGGTGAGACACAGGTCACCTCGAAGCAATCTGTTTGATACAGAGTAGAGTGATATTGATTTGAGCCTGTCCACATAGGACAGGTGTTATAGGCCATGGATTCCATTTGTGAGGTATTTCTGTGGCCTTTCCAATTGGTGCAGGTGTTTGGAGAGGTACATATGAAATGGGGTATTGTACTCAATTATTGGCCTAATGAGGAAGGAGTAGAGAGAGGTAATAACCTCCTTGTTTCTGGATGCAATCCCTTTACTTATGAGATGACCCAAGTAAAAGCCTTTTCTGACCACTGCTGCTACATGGTGGCCAAACGTGAGACCGTTGTCAACTTGTGTACAGGTCTGTCAGCACAGGTTGTGTGCTTATGGGTTTGCTGCTAATGTGATAATCAGTAGGGGCTGTGTTTTTGATGAATGGTATGCTAATACATTTTTTTGCATTTAACTTAAGGCCATGACTTTGGCACCAGTCATTTGTTGCTGTGAGACCCTATTGAACTATATTAAAATAATTTGGGGAGTCAATGACAGCACCCAAGTTACAGTTGTCCACAAACTTGGTCAGCCACAGACCATTTGCCTTTTCCTGGACCTCTGAGAAGTAGATAGCAAACAATAGGGTCCCAGGACAGATCCCTGGGGGACACCACTAGTGACAGGTCTGCTATTGGAGGTAGTGGCACCTATTTTGACCTTGTGGGTCCTATCAGTGAGCCAGCTGAGCACCCACATGTTGATATTGGGATTTACACTAAGTTCTGTTAGCTTTTCGAGGATGCCTGAGTGTGGGATTGTGTCAAAGGCTTTGACCAAGTCAAAGTAAGCTGTGTGTACTGACTTTCCCTCATCCAGTACTTTGGTGACAGTCTCAAAGATGTCAACCAGGTTCAACAGGTAAGATCTGCCATTAAGAAATACAAACTGAGTGGGATCAACTGCTTGGAGATCGCCTATGTCCTTGTTTATGATGTGCATAATAATATGCTCCATGGCCCTACAGATCAAACTTGTCAAACTAATGGGGCAATAGTTCCCAGGGTCAGTAGTGGCACCACCTTTGTGCAAAGGTATGACAATGGCAGTTCTCCACTTTTTCTGGAATGAGGCCTATACTTTGGATATGGTTGAGAAGGGTGGTCAATGGCAAGGCTACTTCTTGCTGGAGATGTTGCAGACTACAGCTTGGGATACTATCAGGTCCCATGGCAGCTTGGATTGGATAGAGACTTTAACACTTGATCTACAGAGATATGAGGTGCAGGGCAAGTATAAGGGATGTGGAATGTGCCTTTGGGCATGGACAGGGGGTGATCTTTGTGCTGAACCTATCTGCTTGCAGGTTAGCTAAGTCAACAGTGTAAGTGGCACCATTAAGATGTAATGCAGAACAAATCTGGTGTTGGCCATGAAGGTTTCTGACATAACTTGAAAAAGGCTTTGTGCTTAGCCTTTGTTTCAGAGGCTACTTTTGATTCATAATTGGCTTTGGAGGATTTCACTAGTGATCTACTTTGCTTGTTGAGGCTAAGGAGGGAGTCTTTCCAATTGGGGATTTGTGCCTTTTTGCCCTTGGACAACAATTGCTTCCTTTTGTTTTAAAGCCTGTTGATAGAGGATGTTTACCACATAGGTTTGTGTTTCTGTGAGAAGCAGGTTTTAGTTCTGTTGGGTATGGCTGAGTCCATGCAGTTGTAGAGGTACTTGTATACTGCACTAGCACACTATTCTGCATATTTGTCTACATCCTTTGAAGGGGCAGTGGTGTGTAGCTACTGATACCCTCCCTTAAAAAGTTGTGTTCAGTTTTTGAGATGTAGACGTCAGAAGAACAGAACCTGTTTAGTAGGTTGTCCATCACTGCACCCCTACATCTGCTCTGGTCCTTAGACAGTTTGTGTTGCAATGTTATTATAAGGATACATGTTGGCCATAACTGTCAAACCATCACAGACTGACATCTGGACAGGCCCATATATAACAGTCAGACACAGGCCCACATATGGGCACAGGGTGTTAATATTGCTCTGCCAAATGTAGGGAGTTTGTAGAATGGTTTAGTATTAGCTTGCTTTTTCTTATTGGTATGACGTCTGCTTCTCCACTATCTGCCATTAATATTTTCACATCAACCTTTAACGTTTTGCAAGTAGTCTGGCAGGCAAATTCAATGTTATGACAAGCAGAACAGATATACAAGGCATAGTTGTGGTCCTTCTGTGACACCCTGTCATTCCAGGGGTATGGCTGGTGCCCAGTGACTTGTTGTCAGTACTGACACAGTAAGGGGGGGAGCCATTTATAACCTGGCACTATGGCACTACACTGACTTTCAAAGACCTGCTCTCCTACTAGGCACTGTGTAGGTTACTCCGAGCTGTGTACTGTCCAGATGTGTGGCCCCTGTCCCTGAATTGTCCACCTTTCCTGCAGTAATGGATATTGATGTAGGTGTAGCTGACACACAACATAGTTTGCACGGACAGTCTTGAAACATGGACCCTGTCAACCACAGTACTGTACTTAGACCACTAAGCCACAACAGCCAACAGTAAGTGTTGGCTACTTCCTGGCAGTATCAACCATGCATATACATATCTCATTGACCCATGCATATTGTGGACATGCTACAAGTTATCAAGTTGATTGTGACAGACCTGGAAATGTGTGCTCTGCTGCTATTACTCTACAAACATGAATGTTGCTGCATTGCTATGAGAAAACAGGTGTGTTGGGGGCAGGGGGACATACCTCTCAACTGTACACATTTCCACAGACTGTTCAGATGTTTCTTTATATTTTGGTTCCATTTAGCATAGTATTGTGCTTATCTTGAAGAATACTGGCATATCACTAAAGACCGAAGGTTAGACAGTTATGACAGACATTTGAGTTTCAGACTTTTTACCCTTTTGGAGACTTAAGGCAACTACAAGGCCTGCTGTGATCTCACTTTGTAAGTTTGTCAGTGGACTATTTCATCATTGTCCCTATTTGTGGGCCATTGCCACACATTTCTTTCTGGCTTTTTACAGCTGACTTGCTGTGAGAGACTGACAGGTGTGTATGGAACTCCAACATTGACATCCATGCATATGACCTATGACCACACCATTTGTTAGTCACCCACATATACTGTAGTCAATTTTATCACCTAGGGGACTACTGCATATTCTGGGTAAGCCAGCATTTGACGGACATTTCCTGTTGTCCCACATAGCTGTCAGTTGTCTGCTGCTGTCCCTGTAGGCCACCCAATTACCTTGCATACATGACACCAAAGACATGCTAGCACAACATAATATAGCATTAATTTGCTGTTAAGAAGAATGACTTACCTTGTGCCTGCATCAGTTGTGAGGACAGTGCTTGAGGGCTGATTCTGTCAGATGCACACAGTACACAGCCTGTACATGGTAAGGTGCAGGTAGTGTGATGTGTGTGAGTCGGAGAGAGTTGTCAATCCCTGGGTTCCTAGGGTGTTAGTGTATGTCCTATACATTGCTGAACACTCTTCTCCTCCTCAGTCTCGACCGGTTGTCAGCATCATCCTCATTACTGCTCTCATTCTGTAGCACATAGAGAAGTAGTAAAACAGCAGTAGCCCCTATCATTTTGTCAGTTAAAATTCCCAAGTGCATACTCCAATGGTGCTATGTGGGAAAATCAAATTGCAAGGTTTTTGCATACCTTATACTGGTGTGCTGCAGATGCTGCCTGTGTGATTGGCTGACTATGATACATTCCACCTGCCAGCTATATTACTGAGGGCTTTGAATGGATCACTGTGAGTGGCAGAGGCCTTATTAGTCATTTCTAGTAGATTGCCTTTAGTCTGCTATTTCCTTTTATTATTTTTCCTATTTCCTCCACTTTTAGGCCTTTAAACTGTTGCAGCTAGTGTGAACATTGTTAAGTAGAAAGGGCCCTCCGCTGGACACAAACACACTCAGCATTTCTGAAAGCAGCTAAGCATAGTTAAGCAGCCTCAGACACACACCCTTGCTTAGCTGTGCTTAGCTGCTTTCAGAAATGCTGAGCAGTGCTTAGTGGTGCACAAATCAGCTTAGCTGGGCTGAATGCTGCTTAGAATTAAACTTCTTAGCAATGCTCATACTGGCTAAGCAGAGCTAAGCAGTGCTAAACATTGCTAAGTTTTCATGTAAAAAATTAAAGAATTAGACATTAATTACTCATTACATAACATATTATTAAGTGTATATATTTTACTTTACAGGACGTCCCCCTATGTGCTTTGATTAAATTACCTTAGATCGTGACTGTACGGTATGGGACACTTGTGTTTACATGGGAGAGTTCACATCATATATCTACTGACACTGGAATTCTGGACCAGCTACACTACCCTGGTTAACAAATGTCAATTACTACATCATTAAATAAAAAAATATATTTAACAATGCTTTCCCATGTAAAAGCTAAATGCCCTGTTTTGGTATTAGAACCATGCACCCACTGCATGCAAAGCCAGAACTCTAACCACTAGGCTAACTCACCAGTGAGTATTTCAGCTATACAGTTCTATATAGTGTTTTCATGATGTTTAAGTACTGTTGAGCAAAGCACAGCAGCATACAAATCCACTCAGCTACGCTTAAACTTCAAATACAGTGGAAAAAAATACAACTATATATATATATATATATATATATATATATATATTTATATATATATGTATATATATATATATATATATATATATATATATATATATATATATATATATATATATATATATATTCCCTTCACATGGTTAATATTTCAGAATGTCGACATTTATATGCCGAGACCATATGATCGACATTCAAAATGTCAACCATGTGGAACCTGCATCACCGTAAAGTGCGGAATGGAAAGATTTCTATCCTCTGCACTGTAGTGTGATCTCGGTGTTGGTATATTTAAGTTCCAGGGTGGTGGTGGAGCCCTCCTGCTAGCAGCGTGAAGGTAAGTTTTTTTTGTGTTTTCTATTTTTTACTTGTATGGTCGACATTTCGAATGTCGATCATATGGTCTCGGCCATATGAATGTCGACATTGTGAAATGTCAACCATATCAAGTAGATCCATATACATACATATATATATATATATATATATATATATATATATATATATAAAATCACTATATCAAACATTAGCATGTCAGTTGCAGGCCACATACTCTTCATGAAACTCCATGGTAATGCAAAACCTGTCATTCTATCAACTTTCTAAGTTTGTAAGAGCAATATTTAAAAACTCTCCCTATTTCTGGCCTTTTGCCCAGTTTTAGTACTGCCTTCATCCAGACGTCTTGCTCTAAGAGGTTCAGAGATGTGTGTCCAAGGACACTATTTTAATGTAAAGTGCTGTACGGCATTTCCACAATGCAGGGGGTGTGTACAGTTGCTGTCAAACACCCTCTGCATTCCATTCCATTCACAGATCCTCTTTTCAGTGTCAGCGGACACTGAAGGGTTTGTAAGCACCAATGTGCTTACAGAAAGCATGACACACCTCCTTTTCTTGTCAGCTGCTTCTTCTGGCTACACCACCACAGTATAGCCCCTACACCATTAGGTACCTGCGGACATGGTGTCCCATTTTGCTGTTCAATAAACTTAGCTCATTTATATACACCTAATTGCTTATACCCTAGTTACACTACTACACCAGAGCCTATCTCCTTAGCAACCACTATTACCTGCCATTGTTATGAGTCTGCATGCTAGCCAGTATAATATAAAAATTAAATTTGACATTTATATTGCCTTTTTATTATTTTTTTATTTATTTTTTGCATGATCGCATGTTTAAACAACCAAAATCTGCCAATAAAAACCTTTTGATTTTAAATATTTTGCAACACTTTTACATGCCGGTAGCCATAGTATTGGCCATTGGCATGCCTAATGCACATAATACATGCTTTACTTTTAGTTGTCACAACTTCGTTTTTATTTTTGCAGTCCTGTACATGGTTACTAACCGCCTACATTTCTACTGCAGACATGGCTCCTACACGGATGCCTGTCTGCTTGCTGGATCACAAATTCATCTCCTTTGCATGGTTTTCACCAGCAAATGAGGTGACTTGCATTATTCCATTGCCTCCATGCTGAAATAGTGCTGGGAGGCTCATGCACGCCCCCAGCTTTGTTCATAGGTTCATAAGTGTGTACTAGGCTAATGGTCCTGGAGCCTTTACAAGCCTAGCCCATAGGATTACCCTGGCATCATGCCATCCAACCTTAGTTCCCATAGTCTGTGTCAATTGGAGCCACTGGAATGATCCCCGGGGTTAATTTTCTATTTCCCATCCACTCATCAAGATTTTTTTGAAGAGGGCAAGTGAGGTGCTCTGTTTGACATGTATGGGAAGTCTGTTCCATAACATGGGCAGTCTCTGGGTTATGAACCTGTCCTTCCAGCATGTTCTATTGATTGTGGTAATGAGGTTGAGGTCTCTGGAGCATGTGGTGTGGAGCAATTGGGATTTCTTTATATGTAACATTTCTAACAGAGCTGGATCAGACATAGGTTTATAAGTCAAGCAGAGATCACCTCTAAGTAGGCGATATGAGACAGGGAATAGTTGGAGTTTTTTGAGTCTGCCCATATAGGACAAGTGTTTAAGGCCTAGGATCCTCTTTGTGAGGTACTTTTGCAGCCTCTCCAGTTGTTGCAGGTATCTAGTGAGGTATATGCCAAATGGGGCATTGTACTCGATGATTGGCTTAATGAGGGAAGAGTAGAGGGAGACAATGACTTCTTTCATCTTGGATGCAAAACCCTTAGTAATGAGATGTGAGACATAGAAGGACTTTCTGATCACAGTAGCAATGTGGTGGTCAAAAGAGAGTTTACTGTCAACCTGTGTTTCCAGATCTCTTATAACACCTTCTGTGTTCAGTGGACCACCATTGATGTGGTAATTCATGGGAACTGGGTTTTTCCCAAAAGGGATGATGACACATTTTTTGGCATTGAGCTTAAGGCCATGTTTCTGACACCAGTCGTTGGTCTCAGTGAGGCCTTTCTGTAGGATGTCAACATCACTTGGGGAGTTCATAATGGCTGCCAACTTGCAATCATCTGCGAACTTTGTCAGCCAGAGTCCCTTTCTGTTGGCCTGGACTTCTGAGAAGTACATACCAATCAAGAGATGACCCAGGACCGATCCCTGTGGACTCCACTCATGACTGGTTGGCAGTCTGACTTGGAGTCAGCTACTTTCATACTGTGGGTTCTATCTGTGAGTCAGTTTGCAATCCACCTAGTGATATAGGGGTTGATGCCTAGCTTAGTGAGGTTTTCTATGATTCCTTAGTGGGGAATGGTATCAAAGGCCTTGGCCAGATCAAGGTAGACTGTATGAACCACCTTGCTTTCATTCACAGCTCTGGTGACTAACTCAAAGAAGTCGACCAAGTTGAGCAGGCATGATCTAACCTTCACAAAACCAAACTGTGTGGGATCCAGAGATTGGAGATTCACTATATCCTTGTTTATTAGGTCCATGATAATGTGTTCCATAGCTTTGCATATCAGACTTTTCGGGCTAATGGGGCAATAGTTCCCAGGGTCTGTAGTCGCTCCTTCTTTGTGGAGAGGGATGACTGTAGCAGTACACCATTCAGTATTGACAAAGCCTGAGGTGAGGCTGTGATTGAACTGGGCACACAGGTAAGGTGCCAGTTCACTTTGTAGTTCATGTAGTACACAGTCAGGGATACTGTCAGGTCCGATAGAAGCTGTATTCTTGGGCTTAGACAGTGCTGTTTTAAACTGTGCAGCAGTAATACTGGGTGCCTGGCAATCTACTGCTACTGTGATTGGTCCTTTGGGGGGAGGGTAAAGTTGTCACTGAATCTGTTGTCCAGTATATTGGCAATATCTGTTGGCTCTGTATAGGAGGTACCATTGTGCAGTAGCTCAGAACAAATCTAGGTATTGACATGGAGATTTGTTACATATCTATAGAAGGCTTTGTGGTTGCCTTTACTATCTGCTGCAATTCTGTTTTCATAGCTAGCTTTAGAGGATTTGATGAGGGATCTCAATTTTTTGTTGAGACTGATAAGGGAGTTTTTCCAGTCTTGGGACATCATTTTATTCTGCATCAGTTTCCTCCTTCTGTTGTAGAGCTTTTTATAGCAGGGGACCACCAGATTGGCTTCCTTTTTTTTGGAGGAGAGCGTCTTGGTTCTATTGGGTATGGAGAGATCATACAGTGCACTGGTGTATGATTTGGCGGTCATGCAACTATTCTCCATTTGCATGGGTGCCGTGAAGTTAGCCACCTCTGTTTTTAGGAGCCCAAAGTTAGCTTTGGAGATGTTTTTCATGGTGATTACCTTTGCAGGGGAGTGGGAGGGATGTGGATTTCAAGGTGATTAGTCTGTGGTCGGATCTAACCAGGGAGGAGATGACTATTGGTGTAGAGCAATGGTTGCCCATGTTAGTAATGACCAGGTCATGTTGCTGCCTCTAGTGAGGGTAAGAATGAGTTGGTCCAGGACATTGGAATTAACGAATTCCAGGAAATGTTGGGCAAGTGTATTGGTACATGAGTAGTTTTCCAAGTTAATGGAGGGATCATTGAAGTAACCCAGTATGACAGTGTTAGGTTGGACCCTAATACTGTCCAGGGTGCTTAGGAACATGGAGTGTGAGTCTTGGAACATGGTTGGGGACCTATAACAGGCTATGACTTGAACTGCTGTCTTACCCAATGTTAGCTGCACCTGATGCATTATGTTGATCTAACAGTCTGGAGCTGTGCGCATCCTTTATGAATATGGAAACACCATCTCCTCTGGAGCTTTGGTCCAAGTTCTGGGGCCAGAAGGTATGGAATGAGTTATAGCCTGGTAGTGCAGGGGTGTTTTCTGCTGCCATGAACCAGGTCTATGTTACAGCACAAATGTCGATGTTCTCCATTTTAAGGAGTGCTTCGAGCGAGTGCATTTTGAGATTTAGACTTCTAGTGTTGAGCAGCATGACCCTCAGACTGCATTTATTTGTAGCTGTTAAAGCAGTAATTTGGTCTTTGGAACACCGACTTAAAAAGTCACTATAGGGGTGGCAAGAGACTTGGCCAGTATCTGGAAGCCCAGGGGAGGCAGATGCAGGCCATGTCTGGCAAAGCATCAAGGCCTGTCAGTCATATCATCCAGGCAGATAGATAGTGGATCCCCTTAGAATAACAAAAGAAACTTAGCCAATTGTTGAAATTTATCATTTTCTGCTTGTACTGTGGTATAATTCTGGGTGAAGGTAGGATGCTGCTCAGGGCTAGGGGCATACCCGCCTGGGCTACATAATCCGAGAGCTCCTCCATGTCTCTTTTCATGTAGTCTAGGGAGGTACATCTCAGGTCATTCATACCCACATATTTGTACCTGTTGTTGAGGGACCTGAGTGTGTGCATTATGTGATGGATCCTGGCACCTGACAGGCAGCTGACTGTTACTTTCTCCTTATTCAACCTAGTGAGTAGGACATCAGTGTGCCTCACTACCAAGTCACCTTTGACTAGTGTGCTGGGCCTGCAGTTTTACCTTAGGGCTTTGGTTGAGTAGCACACTGTTTAGGAGAGTTATGTGTCTCGTGATTAGTATTGTGTTGTGGTGGTCAAGTGCATTTCTGCTTTGGAGGTCTCTGCTGTATGGGTAGATTTTTATTGAGAGCCTCCATGAAGGTGGGTGTATGGTTTGTGTTTTTTTGTGAAGGCAGTGCTGATGTGTTGTGGAGGGCTATGTTTTCCATGTGGTGTGGTGCAAGTGCTGACCTTCTCCTCTTGACCAACTATTCCGTTCTTGGCTGGAGAGTGCATGGCTTCAAATTTGGATATATAAGTGCACTTCTCACAAGTCTAAATGTTGGGAGGTAAGAGGAGAGGGTTGTTGGTGTACATGAAGCAGTTGTTGCACTGCCTCAGGATGCCCCAGCTCACCAGATTAATACGAGAAAGCACAGGGAACTGACCTTTAGACATGCCTGAGGGATGGGCATTAATAATACTTACTGGAGCTGTTTCCTTATAGAACATTTAGTGCTGATAGCACTTTTGTGTGCTACAATAATTGCTTCAAGAAGTCTGGTATTGTAGACTAATAAGCTAGTAAAAGTGCAGGAGAGGAGAGAACTAGCAGATCTAAGGGAAAAAATTGAAGACGTTGAAAACAAAAAGCAGACTTTGGCACCTCTCAGAAGCTTAAAAACAGTCCTGGATACAGCAAATCTGTATCTGGACTAGACTAGTTACAGGAAAGGTGGGAAACAAGTGCAAATGTGGGCTTTTAAACCAGGAAGTTGAAAGACATGGAAAAACTGCCCAAACAGCTAATAAACTACAAATTCTGGGCCAGAAACCACTCCTCTTGTGGTAGATAGGCTACCTACTGCTTATCACTACCACTGATAAGCTAGAAGGCTTCCCTCCAACACAGAAAGGCTTGGGAGGCTCAGACACTTGTCCGTGCTGGGTAAAACAGCTACTCCATGTATCCTTGGACTTATTCTGGTAATTACAGGCAATGGGGCTCCGCACATCTGAGTTTTGGTCCAGGGGACGTCTTACTTTGGCCAACCCTTTTACTACACCCTCCCCTCTGTGGCAGTGTGGTATGGTCCTGGGGACATATAATTGAGATCTGTGGCATATTACCCCACCTCTGCAGCAGCTTAGCCAAGCCATACTGCCCCTCATCAACCACACCTTCTCTGGCTATGTCACCAGTCTTCATCAGTGATATTCATTTGGAGATACCCACTAACCACGCTCCCCCAAAGTTGGGTATGCCCATCCATCCCTGCCACTCCATCAATCACCCAGGACACTAATCAAATCCAGGTCACCTTGGTCATAGTCAGGGCTTTATCCCTATATGGCACTACAGTGGCTATAGGACTGGTAATACTTACTGACTCTAATCATGAGTCATTTACCAGAAAATCAAAAATGTTATGAATGACAGGGCAAAAATTTAAATCAAAATCAGAGACATTATGCAAAAATATGGGACAGTTGAGAGGTATGTGCCACTCAGAAAGCAATGCTTCATCATAATAATCAATTCCTGGGTCTGAATACTTTTTTAGGGGTGCAGGACCTTGGAGTACTGCCTGAGTGACTTACTGTCATACAGTATTACTACATACTGCCAGTGGAAGGATTCCAACCCTGTACCTTTGACTACAAGAATAAATCTGTTAACAGCACAGAGCCTTAAGTGCCAGATAACTCTAATCCACTTAAAAAAATTAACAAAACAGGTCTTGCATGGACATGCATTTCCTGAACAATAAGAACAATGAAACTTTAATAATTGACATTGGCTGACTGTAAAAAAATGTTAGTAAAGGTGTAGCAGCTGATGTGGAAGATTAAGGCTCCAAGCTCTTAATGAGTTTTCTTTTGTAATTAAAGGTACAGGGTTTGATTCTTTCTACCTCCATTTGCCTAATGTTTGACTTTGAGTAAGTTACTTAACCCGAGAGTACTGCTGGGTTTATCTAGTCAAGAAATAAAATTTGAGCATGTTTTATGAAATGTAAATCATTGGTATTATATCATTTTCACTTACTTACCTTAGATAGAGATAGTAAACACAAACAAACACACACACACACACACACACACACACACACACACACACACACACACACACGCATGCACGCACGCACGCACGCACACACACGCATGCACGCACGCACGCACGCACACACACACACACACACACACACACACACACACACACACACACACACACACACACACACACAAAATTGTTCTCCCCTGAAAAAGTTGTTTTGAAGATCCTGCTACACTTGGAAAAAAAAGACTGCTTTCTGAGAAGCCACCTGTGAGGACACAACCCCTGCCATATTGCAGAGAGTTTCAAACAAAAAAATAGCCAGTCTGGGTAAGGAAGGATATGCAAATACTAGTCCCAAGAAGAAGGATTCCTGATGGCAGATCACCAGATGTTACACAGCTGTGTTCTTTGTACGTTTAATAGTTATTTGTCTTTAACCTCAATAACACTGTTTTGTAATGTGCAGTTAGCTACATTAATAGGATCTTATGGCTATGTATTTGTTACTTTGGTTATGTGGAAACTGCTTCTTTTGGAAGTATAGTGGGATATTTATCTGCATAATAAATGTCCCACGCATGCTTAGTAACATCTATTTTCTGGTTTGCAAAGTAGAACTATGCATGATCTTGCATGCTGTTTTATTTATATCACTGTGAAGCACCTGAACCCCTCAGCCATCAGTTGTTAAAATTGTTTATAAATTTATGTTAGGATACTGAAGCTGATTTCTGCATTGCCTACAATTATGACTTGTTAAAACTGATTTACTTATGAAATGTGCTGTTGTATACATAGGGCAGGATTCACAATGGCTTGCACGGAGTCTAAGAGTTGTGTAAGACTCCATGCAGCCATCGCAATCCAGGAACAGCCCGAAATTCCGTGTAAGAGACCAGCTAAAACGTCTCTTACTCGGACTGCGTGTGGATTTGCTAATTACCTCACTTGCAGCCGAAAGGCATGCAAATGAGGTAGATTAGCGATCCATGAAGCTGAAACCAGCCCATGTAAGAGTCGTGTTAGCTGCAGAAATGTACTCAGTTGACAACTGAGTACATTTCTGCAAATAACACAATGGAGCGATGTCAGCTCCAAATAAAGTGTGGATATGTGTCAGGCAGCATGCCAATGGCCAAATATGTGGCCATTGGCAAGGTACCCTGATGCAAACATGACAAAATATTATGTTTAAATGCAGCGCAGCCCCGGGAAAATGGGCTGCGCTATATAAAACATAAAAATGAAGGTTATAAACCCACAAATGTGGGTTTTATGCAATGCATGGATTGACAATGCAGGGACCAGCAGACCAAAAACAACATGGCCACCGTTTAGTGGTTGATAAGGGTGGATGCTGAATGTAAGACATATAACTAAGCATTAGTAGGCAGTCCTATGTAAATGAGTGTTAGGATACTGAATCACACTGTCACATAGCAAATGAGCACAATCCGAGAGTTAGATAAGGGGGAGTAACAGAGTAAGAGATAGTTGACATCACAGGGGGGAATGACAGAAAGAAATACAGTTCATTGGAGGACAGTGTTACGTGACAGATGTCATTCACACATCATGGAAAGTGGAGTGCCCCAAGATAAGCATGGGAAAGTCAAGAAATGGAAGGTGTACACTGTTGCCTACACCAAAGTTTCTTGCTGGGCATGCATGCGTGCCTGTGCGCACCAGGAGGCGCGAATAGGAGAGTGTGCGCATGGGTAAGCATGAATGCGCGCGTGTAAGGCAGAGGGAGCATGTAGGAGCCTGTTGACAGACTTGTAAGACTGTTTGCGCTAGTGTGCGCGTTTTAGACCGAGTAAGCAGATTCTAGGCCGTGTAAGCATGTGTGTGCTCGTGTAAGCCACTGTGAGTGTGTTTCCGCTTGTATGTGCATTGCTCCCCCCTGAGGAAACAGAAAGGAAAAAGGAAGGAGAAGAAATAGTAGGAAGCTAGCAGGGAATACTGCTGGAGCTAGCAGGTGAAAACAATTAGAAGCAGGCAATTACACAGGCAGAATACTAGCCCAGCCCAGCACTTAAAACTCTGCAAACAGCAGTGCAGTATGTTTCTCTCAAGAGACACTGCAACACAGGAGTAAGCTATTAGAAGTGAAAACTGAAAAAGCTTCACTCAGACCAAAAATGCTAGGGGCTGCCATAGCTGTCATAAGGAGACATAGGTGACTTGCTGAGGGTGGAGACAATGCAAATGCTGCCAGACAACCCACAGTGAGGAGACGGAGAAGAGTGTACAGGCCCAGGGTCACCTACCAGGGGTTACATGAGCTGGAGATAGTGGAGCGCTATAGAGTGGACAGAGACCTCCTGCAGCAAATTGTGGAGCTGTGCAGGCCACGCCTCACACACAGAACCAACAGAGGGGAACCCATCCCAGTGGAAACCAAGGTATGTGTTGGCATAAGAATACTAGCAACAGGTACCTTCCAGAGACCAACTGGCGATATGATGGGGATCTCACAGGCATCAGCATCCAGGGTACTGCACCAGTTCCTGGATGCCCTGTCAGCACATGTCAGAGATCATGTATATTTCCCCAATTCCCATGAGGCATTGGCCAGCAATATGCGTCTCTTCCAGCAAATAGCGGAATACCCTGAGGTAGTGAGTGCAATAGACTGCACGCATATACGCATCAAGGCACCAGCTGGTGAACGGGGTAGGGCCTACCTTAACCACAAGGGCTTCCCCTCCATCAACTGCCAGGTTGTTTGTGATGCCCAGGGCATAATAACCAATGTGTGTGCTGGCTGCCCTGGAAGCTACCATGATTCCCATATCTGGCATCTGACGCAGCTGTACCAGACATTTGCCAATGGGGACATCCCACATGGTCACTTAGTGGGGGATGCTGGATACGCACTGGAGCCGTGGCTGATGACACCCATCAGAAATGCACGCACACCCGAACAAGAACGCCATAATGAGGCACACGCACAAACACGAAATGTAATAGAGCGTGTGTTTGGGCTGCTCAGGTCACAGTTCCAGTGCCTGGACACATCTGGTGGAGCCTTGCAGCACTCACCAACTACATGTACTCAAATTGTCATGGTATGTGCTATGCTGCATAATATGATTCTGCGAAAACAGCTGCAGCAGGACCAACATAGGGGTGGGACAAACAGCCTTCCACCATTGCCAAGGCCATCACAGGCAGAGCGTGACTCGGAGGAGGAACAACCTGAGCCTGCCCCAGTAGGCAGAAGGAGGCGTGCCCAGTATGCCCTGGCCTTGGCAAAGAGGCAACGCATAGCACATACACTAGCTCAGTAGGAACCCTAGGAATGATACCCCTCTCTGACTCACTCATATAGTAAAAGGGATGCCTAACATGACACAACCTGCAGTCAAACATATACAGGGAGTGTAGTATGTGCATCCAACATAGTCAGCCCTGCAGCACCACCTGAGGCATGATTGCCATGTGTTAAGCCATGTAACACCATCTAGCATATGCAAGCATGACGACCCTGCCAACATCCCACCCGCACCAAGCATGATGCCACACTATGAAGATAACAAGACCAAGTACAATAATTGGCCGAAGTATAGCTGTAAGTCACAGGAAATCAAATGTCTGACAGCCTGGGATGACATGCTGAGCAAGACAGAATGCACCACCTGCTAGGGATGGCACACACCCAGCACACCTGGCTGTGTGGATACTGGCAAAGGCTGTTGTCACCCCCACTGTGCCTTGAATAGGTAAGGCTGGAAACACAAACACACCACCATAGGTAGCACAAGGTGTAACAACCTGGATGTAATGCTACCCAATGCCTGAGGTCTAAAATGCAAGATGCATGCAGACCAATCCCACCCCAGCATGGAGAATGGTAATATCTGTTCTGTAACAGAAACCAGGGTCAAGGCTCATAAGATCACCCTAATACTACCAGGTCATGCCATATACCATGCCGCACAGCCCGAAAACATGGAACAAACTACAATAGGAGTGTGGCTATCAATAATTGTGAAGGATTACCACACCCCCAGGTTTGTACCACAGCAAGAAGCAGCATGGACTATCCATGGGCAGGTAACAGTAGCTAGAACTGTGTCCCAGTTTGCAGGCAGCTACAGTCCACCCTCCCAAATGCAGGAACCCCAGCAGCCATAATGAAGACACTGCAGAGTATGAATGTGTCACCAAATACCAAACAAGGCACACAACGTATGTGTGAAAGTAGTAATCAGGAACCTAGGGACACAAGTTGACAGTAACCTGTCATGTGACACTGACGTTCCCAAGGTGGCCAGTAAGACCTGCTATTTTGCCCACCTTAACATGAAAGGATGCATATGTAGATCAAGAGAGGTCACTGTGCCCCCACACTCCACACTTATCAGGCCCATACATGACAACAATGCCCCATGTAGGATGTACCATACCTGACACCTGCAGCAGTCAGAAAGACCACTAATGTACCTCACCAAGAGGATAAAGGGTCCAAACTATTGTCATCTGCTGGCTGGCTGAAGAAACCCCAGACCAATTCACATGCATACTGCCCAGTCAGAGGTGATGCATGCCTGATGTACAAGGCCAAGTCCAATCCAGAATTAATTGACATGCTCCACTGCAGAAACCTCAAATCCAGCAGAGACACCACAGTGAGATATCTGAACTGCATCACATACATAAATGGGATGTGCTGGAGGGACAGATACATAACCCAGAGGCACCTTACAGTCTGGAACAGAATCCCAGTCCATGTTAGGCATAGGTCCACACTCATAATCTACAAGAGAAATCCAGTTGAGTGCATGGGAGATAGTAGGTTAACACTGGTAGCCATCTCTGTGTCACATCTAGTAAAGTAAACCCTAAATGGGCATAATTTGCACATCGCAAGTGGTGACAAAAGCCACACACAGTCTGTCTAGGCTCAAACATGGCCAGGACAGATAGTCTAGTATGAACCTATGACCCTATGATGAGACAAATTGTGCAGTACACAAAGGATAATCACACAGCTGTCTTAACTGATGGTAGGAAGCATAGTGGTAATCCACAGATATGATCTGCATTACCCAAATATCACAAACAATACACCAAACCCACACACATTGTCAACATCCAACCTAACAGATTCATTGCAAACTCACCATCAGCACCAGACTGCCAAATATCTATCCCAGCAGAGTGACGGCCCCCTGACATTGCAGATGCTGAGGTAACAGGCAGCATCTACAAAGCAAACCACACAGCATCAATGGTACCAGATGGTGTCCTGGGTTGTGTCCAACCAAAACTGTAAGAAGAATGGAACACCAAATAGCAGTACTGCTCACTCTCAACTTACCACAGGATATGTACCCAAAGAGCGGTGTACAGCAACAGTGGTCCCTCACCACAAAGGTGGTGCCTGAATGGATACTGCAAACTATCACTCCTCAACCCTGCCTGACCATCTTGGTCGGCTAAGTAATGGAGAGGATCATCATGGAGACCATGAATAATGATATTGGGTACCTACAGACATTGGACCCTACCCAGTGTGGCTGTCATAGGGCAGATCCTGCCCCTTAAACATGTCCAACTCATGTGACACACGCACAAAGGCCATGGATGAGGGGAATGTGGTTCACACAGCCTATCCGGACCTTGCAAAATCCTTCCTTAAAATACCCCAGTAGTTCAGTACAGATAAGCTCACCAGCCTAACTATACACCCCTATCCAAGTAGATGGCTTGAAAACCAGCTCAAGGACAGAACTGACCTGGTCAGAAATGCCCCAGCCATGTCAGACTACAAACCAGGTACACATGGCATCCCCCTTGTCACGGTCCTGGGACCTGTCTCGCATGGTATATATGTCACACAGGTACAGGCCAACATGGAAGGACTGTGTCTGAACAGGTTTGCAGATGAATAAAACCTGGCCACCATATGGGACCCTCCAGCTGACATGAGCAGCCTACAAAAGGTACACATAGAAACAGACAAGTGGTGGAACAGCCATGTCAACCAGCAAAATGCATAATAGTATATAGTGAGCCCCTGTGGAAACACAGTACGTGTCCCCAATATACCACATAGGTGTTAACACATTAAGTACATCAGGAGCAATAAGAGACCTGGGGACACAAGGTGATAGATATCCTGCATGTGACAACCATGTGTCTGTACTGGCTACAGTCACATACCATATACCCATGTAATCATGAAGTTAAGCACAGCTAGGTCAGGGGAGGTCATTGTGCCTCTCCAGTCATCTATCGTCAGCCTCACAATTGCTTACAATGGCCCTTGTGGGATGTACAGTAGCAGACACCTGCATCAACTAGAAAGACCGCAAACATGCACCACCAGGAGTATCTCAAAGCTGTAACAGATGCCATGTGTTGCCTGGTTAAACACACTGCAGCTCCACACACTGCTATACTGTGTGGATAGAGGTGATCTGTGCCTAATGTACAAAGCCGTGAGCAAGCTGGAATCAATGGACACTTGGCACCATGTAAATTCTGAATGGTGGTGACCTACGCACATGACAGGCCTGAACCCCAGCACTGACATAAACAGGACATGCTGTACTGATTGATCCATGACCAAGAAGCTCACTCCACTCATGACTTAACCGCAGTACAGGTTATCCAGGGAGCCCCTTATTGACTGTCATCCAGGGGAATAATGCTGACTGGATGTGAGATGGTAGGTTTACCCTGGATATCACCAGTATGTCACGGGTAGACAGAGGCACAGCAGACTAACCTTGAAATATGTCAAAGCAAAGACCAGTGAATATGTGTGTTGAAGGACAAACACTGTCTGACTACCAGTACAAATGGCCTAGGGCACATGGCCATTGTTTGTCACTGTCCACACAAGTTGTGGAATACATGAACAATGTTGACAATCTTGTGCTATGTTGGCCATATCTGAACAAAAAGCAACATGGTCATATTTACACAACTGCCTCTCAACCAGTCTGGTGTGTGCACTACAAATATGTCAAGCAATGCTAGGACTAAAACCGATGATACTGTCCACCACAGTGAAAGTACTGAACCAGTACACTATACGACAATAAAGTTTGGCCAGTCAAAAAGGATGTTGACAACTGTATGCAAACTATCCCATGGCAACTCTGCAGGCACAGCATAATGCCTGTTAGGTTCACACACAAAGCAGTTGGCCAGTAGGAACACAACCTGATGTCCAACACTGAACTGTACATGTGAAATCTAGATGAAGTCCATACACTAACACAAATGTGCTGGACCACAGATCTCAACATATGGAAAGTACACATTGGGCATGCCCACACACTTAGATAAATGAGACGTGTCAGTCAGGAAGCCATATGAACTGTGAACTGGACATGCTCACACACATAGGCAATCTCACAGTTCAGCTGTTGCACACACATATCTGGCATGTGTATGTGTTAATACAGGAACCTCCCACAATACAGAACTCTGTCCAGTGCACACAGTGACATGACAACAGAGACATAAGTAAAGTAGTGGATCCCACTCACATGCATACATCAACCACAGTACACAAGTTGTTCATAGAGATAGGGAAAGCTATGGCAATAAAGTACCACAAACAGTTTCTGAGCAACAGATACTTGCATGGTGTGTGCAATTATATGTGTGAGAGAAATGTCCCTTTTGGCAAGTACTACAACACACCAGATGCTGCATATTCCCCCTCTAAACACAGATGATGTCAGCACCCTATAAGTACAGCAGAAGAGGGAAAATCCCCCACTAATGCAAATAGCGTGCTCTGCTACTGCGTCTCATGCTAGTGTCATAACATAGTTAAGTAGGGATTTGAATCCTACAAATGGCTAGTGTGTGTGTTTGTGTGGGGGGAAGTAGTCTGTGTGCAGTTACATGTGTGAGAGAGCTGTCCCTTTTGGCAACTAGTACAACACAGCATCTGCTGCATATTCCAATCCCTAAACAGAGATGATGTCAGCAACTTATAAGTACAGCAGAAGAGGGTAAATCTCCCAGTAATGCATATAGCACGCTCTGCTACTGCGTATCATAGTAGTGTCATAACATAGTTAGGTAGGGGTTTGAATCCTACAAATGGCAAGTGTGGGAGAGTAGTGTGTGTGCAATTACATGTGTGAGAGAACTGTCCCTTTTGGCAACTAGTACAACACAGCATCTGCTGCATATTCCAATCCCTAAACAGAGATGATATCAGCAACCTATAAGTACAGTAGAAGAGGGCAAATCTCCCAGTAATGCATATAGTGCACTCTGCTACTGTGTCTCATACTAGTGTCATAACATAATTAGGTAGGGGTTTGAATCCTGCAAGTGTGTGTTTGTTTCGGGGGGCATGTAGTGTGTGTGTAATTGTATGTGTGTGAGAACTGTCCCTTTTGGCAACTAGTACAACACACCAGCTGCTGCATATTCCATTCTCTAAACAGAGATGATGTCAGCACCCTATAAGTACAGCAGAAGAGAGAACATCCACTAGTAATGCAAATAGTGTGCTCTGTTACTATGTCTTTCACTACTGTCATAGCACAGTTATGTCATGGGTTTGAATCCTGCAAATGCCACGTGTGTTTTTTGTCACACAGAATGCCCATGTGTGTGGGTTGTTGTTCACAATAATGCATGACATCGATTAAACCAATAATGGCAATGCACACATGATGTATGTGTGTGCCACATACACATATATACCTGTGACCGTCAATGGTTCCCATGTCTGACGCCTGCCTCATGTGTATACATGGTATTTGCACTGGATAACAATATGACTGTGGTGTTCTGTGCAGCTGCTGCATGTGGTATGTGAATATACAGTGTGAGTTGTATATGGTGTAATCTGAGCAACGAGGGATACACATCTGGTCTGGGGCATATAGTCTACATGTTGTTGATGAACAGGTGCTGCATGTTTTCACCTGTTGTCGGAGTGGTAACAAGATGTTCTATAGAAATTCAGTGACTACATGCTAGGAACCTTTCAGCTAGGGTGTTGGAGCTACAGTAATGCTCACACTCTATGTTTGGGTAGTTGCAGGCCAGCCATATAATGATGTATGTAGAGACTGTCATATTCCCAGTGTTGTCAGGGAGGACAAGTGGGTTTCTGGGTATGGGAGGGTGGTGTGTGCCAGGCCAGGAACCTGAAGGCAGTCTAACCCACTGTTAGTTGCACATGGATAGGCCCTGATGCTTTGTGCTGTGGCACCAACCCGGAGGTGTGTGTATCTGTGGTGCCTTTAGATACTTCCCCCCTGTTCATGTTTGTTGCATGTGTAGGGGATGACAAGCATGGTATGAGGTATAACCTGGCAGTGATGGGGTGCACCTGTGAGCCTTGAATCAGGAATCTGTTACTGCACAGATATTGCAGTTCACCATGCTAAGGACAGTGTCCACTGCAAGCATCTTGAGGTGTACACTGCTGATGTTGAGTAGCATTACTATTAGTGTCGTATCCCGTGTGATACCTGTGGAGGTGGCTATGTAATCTGAGCCCTGCATAAAAAGGCACTATGTGTGTATCAAGAGGCTTTGCCAATATACAATGGCCCATGGGTGACAGGTGCAAGCTGCCCCTAGCAAAGCATCGTGGCTTCCCTAGCATGTACGCACACGCTGACAGGCATTGGATACCCTATGAATGACACTGAAAAATATGGCAAATGTAGACATAGTATACCCTTACTACATATTGTGGCAGCATTCTTGGTGAGGGTATGATGCCAACCAAGGTCAGGGTCATACCAGCCTGTGCCACATGCTCGGAGAGCCCCTCTATGTTCCCTATCATGTAGTCCAGGGAGGTACGTCACAGGTCATTCACAGTGGCATGGACAATGACTGAGTCATATGTGTCCATGCCTCTGACTGACCTGTATGCTTGTGTTATGTGGTGGACCATAGCGCCCCACGGGCATATCACTGTGACCTTCTCCTTGTCTGGCCTGGTGAGTGGGACCTCACTGTACCTGACAATAGAGGTACCTACCACAACTGTAGCAGGTGTGTTATCTAGCCCTACAGGCTGTGACAGTTTGGCACACAGGATTTGTGTGCTATGTGTTGCACGTGCTCTGTTCCGGCTTAACGTTTGCCTGTGTGCCAGCTGCGGAGGTGTCTGCTGCTCAGGCAGGATGCTATTCTGAGGCTCCATGAATGTCCCAGTGTGTTCATGTGTTTTGATTGCTGTCATTGTAGGTCTACATCAGACTGGTATTGTAGTGACTGTAGTATGTCACGCCACCTGACAGGTTATGCCACTACTGAGTTCAGAGTGCTTAGCCCCAAGCTTGGCTATGTGGTTGCATCTCTCACATGTGTTGTAAGTTCATGGGTAGGGGAGAGGGTTGACTTTGTACATGTGGCAGCCATGACATTGCCACATGACTCACATATTCCACAACTGGACCATAGAGGTGATTGACAAGTGACCTTTGCACATGCTACCATAGTATTATGATTGTCATGGTAATTAACAACACATAGGGCCAATGGGGAACAAGGTACAGAAGGTGAGTATGTGAGGGTGTAGTGCTTCTGATTTGTTAGCACTGGCATATATGAATGCTCACGTGGGCAAATGCCAGAAAACTCATATGCAATGTGTCACAGGCAACGTACATGCAAACAGGACAAACAGTGACGTTCTGTCAAGTGAGACATGGACATAAGTATAGTAAGCAATACAGATGTCACTAGGGATCCACAGAAGCTCCGTACATCTGCATTGCAGGTGGGATCAGTGTTCCAGGGTAATTTCAAGCAATCATGCATGCAAACGAAGCTACATTAAGCAGGGCTGGATGTAGTCCACGCTACAACAAACAAGGTGAACCACTTCCAGTAGGTAACAGTGCAAATATGCAGGCACTATAAACTTGTACCTGGAAATGCACAGGCCAGATGGCCAGGGTCCAATCTCAGCGCACACAAGTATACAGACCATGTACCATCATGATGTACAATAACCGGACGGAAACCCAAGTGCTCATACCTGCAGTAATACACGTCAAATAATAGACACTGGGCCTTCACTCAGTGGTTCCATACTTAGTAGGATGTATGCTACCTGTCCTGCCACCACAGTATCCCTGACATTTATGGGGACACTCCCTCCTGTGAAAGTTAGTTCTGTGTGTTGGGGCTGTCTTGCATGGTATGAGGTGTGAGCTTGCAGTGCTAGGGTGCTCCTGTGTGTCCTGTACCTGTTGTGTAGTACTGCACACATATCAACATCCTCAAACATCCTCATTGCAGAGTCGAGTGTGGGCAACATGCCACTTTCAGTTTACATGTCCATCATTGCGTATCAATACTTACATTTCCTTATCCCCTGTGCTACCTATGTATGTGGCCATCTGTTGACAGCCTTACCACCAGTATGCAAAGATGTGCAGATATGACACTATGGTACTTACTATGGGTGTAGAAAACAATACAAGACAATCATACTGTTACTACATCAGGCATGCTGGGATATACCCACAATAATATCATTACACTGTCCTGTTGACAACATGATACTATTACTACACTTCTATGTAGTCACCCTGTGCATCAGCAACATGTTAACCTGTTCCTGCACTGATGTTAGAGATTGCAGGAGGTGGCACAGTTTCATCATATGCACAGGGTGTGAACTTGGTATGCCTGCGTCTGCCACTGATACAACCAATTGACATGTATGTGTATGTGTGTTGGTGAGGGACAGCAGTACAAGGTGGGGCAATGTTGATGCAGTGTGTGCATGTATGCGGTAGCCCTGGGTGTTATCAATTCGCATGTGTGTATGCATGCACACAGTTCCACCTCATGGCTGCCATATACCAGTGTTTGTGGACAGCCACAGACTGTACCTGCCAGGTCATACAGATCAGTGTCTCTGGTCATGGACACGGAACCTGTGCCTGGCAGGGGTGCTACGGACCGTATCCAGTACTAAGCCTGACTGGGTACTGTCATCTGAAGCAGGTGTTTGTTAACCGGACACAGGTCCCTGTTGGGACTGTCCAGAGCCACGTGCACATGGTCTCCTGGGGAGGTCTGATGACAGCACAGACCCAGCATTGCTGGGGCTGCTGCTGGCACTATGGGGGCAGCCATGGCCCTGTTGTCATCTGCAATGACTGCCAGCTGCTGCTGTAGCAGGCATACACCCACATTGATGCCTCAACCGTCCACCATCGCCCTGGCTCATGGACATGTAGTTGTGGAACAGATCTAATGCCCCCCCCAACATCTGTCAATGACATCGGTGAAACTAAGGATGTCAGCCGCAATGTCACGCATACTGTCATTCATGGCTGTGCGACATGCTCTCAGCTCCCTCAGACCCTGCCTGGTGTACCATTCCATACGTGATTGTGCCTGCATGACAGCCCGAAACATAGCTGAGGTTGAAAGACCTCTGTGGGCACGTCTGACGGGGGCAGTACGCCCACGAATGCTCCCACGAAAACCCCTGGAAATCTGGCTGTGTGGTACCATCTCAGGACCCTGCCCATGGCTGCTGTGTGGGGAAGCATGTGCCACAGATACCACATTACCCTGGTCAATGCCCACTGTATCCTGTCCATCACCTAGCGCCATTGGTGACAAAGGATGTATTGGCAGGATGACTGTGCGCATTGATGGGGTTGACAGCTGTGTACTGTCAATTGGCTGACCATTGACGGACCCTGGCACACATTCCTGTGCCATTACACAGATATCATCATTATCACAACCCATGGCACCTGATTCAGGTTCCCTGCTGCATGACACCAGAGCAGCACCAGAACCTGTGGGTGGAAGACAGGTAACACAGTTTACAATGTGTGTACACAATGTTACCAGTGATGCACACTTGCACACATGCACACATGCGCACATGCACACGTGCACACTTGCACACTTGCACACATGCACACTTGCACACTTGCACACTACTCAGTATGTGAGATATCAACACACAGACACAAACACACCTGCATGCATACACAGAGCACTACTCATTGTGCCTATTATTACTATTACTATTAAGACTATTAAAGGTATTGTTAATACACACTCACCAGCATGGATAGGCTGCCTTGCTGTTACACCGGAGGGACCGGCAGAAATGATGAAATTAATGTCAGTGGGCACAACTGTGCCATTGATACTGTGTATGATACAGGTCAGTAGTACAACAGTTGGCTTTCACAGGTCAGCTGCTGATATTGAGAATATCACACTTGCACAGTAAATACTATGATGACAGCTACAAACCAAGGACACACCTCACACATGCATTAACTACCAGTGTACAGAACAGTCAACTATACATATGGCATATTACCTGCATGCTCCAAGTCATGGTGCTGTGTGGCTCCAGCCTCCATCATAATGCATGTCTGCTGCTGTTGTTGTTGTTGGTGAGCTGAAGCCACAACACTTAGGAGTAGTCCCTCCAGTC